>NC_062528.1:1100371-1120371 GCF_022655615.1 Tachysurus fulvidraco | reverse complement strand
GGGAGTTGATATGTAGATGTGACCATGAGTGTTGTGCGGTAAGGATAAAGGAAGCGGAGGACTAGGTTAGGCAGCGACAGAGGATTGGGGAGGGGACAAGAGGAGGAGCGTAGTCTGCCAAGAGGTTAAATACAGTTGGGAGTATTCTAGTGAGTGGAACGGACCCAGCGTTTGCATCTGGGAGGCACAGTAAAATAGGTGGCGAAAAGGAAAACATCAGGGAAAAAAAGGAATTAAATAAAGAAATAGAAAAAATAGAAAAGAGAGAGAAAGAAGAGGGAGATTGCGCAAGAGAGAGAAGGGGGGGCGAGAGAAGAGAGAGTCCCCAATCCGAGAGAGATATAGCCTTGCAGATCTCCTCTAACAGCGACGATACAGCAGAGATCGTCTACTAACTAATCTGACTCTAGCTCTCTCCTCTCTCTTCTCTCTATATGTGGGGTTATTAACACTGTTTCGTGTCTTACAGTGCACAGGGCTCAAGTGTGTTGGCTCGTACTTCACAAAGTAGTCACATTCAGACGAGCTCCGATTGGTTTAAGCATGCTCCTGCTCTTCGTGTGTTTGTTTACTGCCCTGCCCTGTCCTCACCGGCCCTCCCCTGCCCGTGAGGATCACCTGCTCACCATCGCACCGTTCCAGCTACAAGAGGACCTCACTGTTCCTTACGAGCATTGTGTTTGGGACGGAGTGTGCCATTGTACAGAAAGCCAGCACACACGCATTATAACATTTTATATCTGTAGTCCTCTCCTTTGAACCGCTTTTCCACCTTATTCCACTTATCACACACACATCTCACTCGGCCTCTGCGTGAAGATAAGAGACGTGTGATGTCTCGGTACATCAGTGTCGTTTCTGTCGTGTCTCGTCTGTTGTGTGTGCTTCTCGTCCTAGTGTCTCTCTGTCTGTGCTGCTCTGTACTGTGTGTGATGTGATGTATGGAACATGTTAGCCAAAACATCCTTGCAGCCAGTCTTATCCTCTCAGTGCTAGAACATCTTGATCTGTATTGGAGATGATGTGGCTCACACACACCACACACACACACACACACCACACACATTCACACACACACACCACACACACACACACACACACACACATCTTACACACAGCACACACCACTAAGAATGCCTCTGCTGAACACTCTTCGTGCATTTTCTTCTTTTCATCTCTAGAATCAAAGCATCTTACTGACTCTTCAATTACATTGACAAGGCGTAAATGCTAGCACTGGTGTAGGGCGGAGCTACAGCGGCGTAGACCTTGAATCCGATGAGACCGTATAACAAGATGTAATGTACGTAGGTACAGGTATGTATATGTCTGTGTATGCAGACCACTTTATGTTTATCACTCAATCGAACAGAATAAGACGATTCTCGACCGCTCCTGCTCCTGTATCTTATTAAACATGAGGGGTTTGGGGAGAACTTGGTCAAGGCTGGCCAGTTGATGCGTCCAAAGCAAGAAAGTCATACACGCAACTTCCCAACTACACAACAGAGCATTTCAGATGCTCAGTCCCCTACGAATAAAATCACTATGTTCGTTACTCAATCATGGCACCTACAATTACTGCTAGCAAGCTACGTACTGTGAGCGAGACTCGCCTCTAAGCGGGATACGGGACGATCCCTTTTATACTGTTTCTAGAGATCATCATCTAGTTCCATTGGCCTAGATGCAAAATAGATGCCTTATTCCAGCATGGTTCGTAGGTTTCAGAACCTGTGCCTATTCTCATCAGATCTGTAAGTTCAAGCGTACAATATCTTTAGCAGGACCTACCTAAACACACCTATGTGTCTTGATCAGACAATCACAGAGAATGACTGTGGTCTCAGAACGCTCCTGTTTGATTCTCTAGCCTGATTGACACAGAAGCGCTACACAGAGGTACGCTGGTTATCCACACTGCTATGTTCACTCCCAGTGCCTGAAGACTCATCGATGATTCTACATGAAATGCCACTGCTCAGTGAGGTATAACTAATCTCCACTGATCGTGTCGCATAGTAGATCACATCGCTTCATAACGTGCGTTTCTACTGGTGTGCGATTATCTGATACCTCCACGTGGTGTGTATCACTGTACTACATGAGCGCTCATAGTAGCTGACTTCGATCAACATGCGTTTATCCACCGGCTGTTCTTGGTTGTCTGCGATATCCTTTGACATGCCATGGACTGCTGCCTTCTGCATAGTGTACACTCTGCTTCACTTTATACCCAACACTATTATAGTCGGACACTACTGTTCACCTTATAAACACTATGATAGTGTCAGCACACTCTGTTCACATTCATAACACAGTATTATAGTGTACACATGCTGTGTTCCACTTTTGATAACACTATATCAGTGTACACTCTGATCACTTACTATAACACTCTTATAGTGTACACCTGTGTTCACGTGATAACCATATTATAGTAGTGCATACGTACGTGTCATGGATTAGAACACTATCCTATATAGCCTACACTGTGTCACTGCTTACAACATACTACTCAGTGTACACTCTGTTCACTTTATAACACTATATAGTGTACACTGCTGTTCATGATCATACCACACTATCTATATTGTGTACACTGTGTTCACCATGTCACTAACATCTATATAGCCTGATACACTGCTGTGCACGTTCTTATAACACTATTATCAAGTGTACATCTGCTTCACTCTGTTAACTAAAAATATAACAAAAATATATATAGTGTACACTTGGTCACTGCTAACACTATTATAGTGTACTCACTGTGTTCCACCTTTCTCATAACACTACTTGATAGTGCTACACTGTCGTTCTACTTATAACCACACTAGTATCGTGTACACTGTGTTTTACTCATGTGTTTTTAGAACACTACCTTATAGTGTACACTGCTAGCTTCACGCTCCTATAACACTATTATAGTGTACACTGTGTAGTCACTTTATAACACTCGTATAGTGTGCACTGTTTTCACGTGTTCATGTTCCTATAACACTAGTATACCGTGTACACTGTGTTCACTTTTATAACACTATTATAGATGTGCACACTGTGTCTCACCTTATAACTACTCGATCTATCAGGTGTACACTGTGTTCATGTTATTACACACTCTTACTAGTGTGACACATGCGTGTCACTTATAACACGACTATAGTGCTACAACTCGTGGTCACTTTTATAACACTATTATAGTGTACACTGGTTCATGATCATGTATAACACTATATAGTGGACACTGTGTAACTTTATTAACACTATTTAGTGTACACTGTGTTCACTTCAGAACATCTAGATATAGTGTACACTTAGTGTTCATGTCTCTATAACACTGATTATAGTGGCTACACTGTGTCACGTTCTCAACACTATTATAGTGTACACTGTCATGTTCACTTATAACACTATTATAGTGGACACTGTGTTCACTGTATAACACTATCGATAGTGTACACTGTGTTCACATTTATAACACTATTATAGTGTAGTACACTGTGTGTCACATTATCATCCCACGTATTATAGTGCTACACTGCGTTCACTTTGAGCATAAATGCTGTTAGACTCGCTAGTAAAGGCGAACCGGTGATAATTATAGTGTGTACACTTCGCGTGTTCACATTATAACACTATTATAGTATTCGTTACATCTGTTTTTGTCACTTTCTAAAAACTTCCTATTATAGTGTACACTACTGTTCACATATAACACACGATTATATGTGTACACTCTGTTCACCTATTATATACACTATATAGTGGTACACTGTGTTCCACTGTATAACACTTATTATAGTGTACACTCTAGTTCACTACTATATAACACTATTATAGTGGACACTCTGTCACATTATAACACTATATACGTGTACACTGTGCCTTCACATATAACACTATTATAGTGCTACACTGTGATTCACTCTATAACACGATATTATATGTGTACACTGTGTTCACTTTATAACACGATTATAGTGGACACTCGTAGTTCACTTTCTGCACTATTATAGTGGACACTGTGTTCACTTATAACACTATTATAGGGCTACACTCGTGTCACTTTATAACACATATTATAGTGTACACTCTGTATCACGACTCTTATAACAAATTCTATTATAGCTGTACACATGTTGCTCACTGAGAACACTATTATGAGTGTTACACTCATGCTTCACATTTTGTTTCCTAACACTGTATTATAGTGGTACACTGTGTTCACTTATAACACTATTATCAGTGTACACTTGGGTCACTCTAACACTATGATAGTGATATACACATGTGTTCACATTATAACACTATTATAGTGCTACACTTTGTCTGTTCACATTATAACACTATATTTTTGTATAGTGGACACTGTGCTTCACTTACCATCCTAACAGTACTGGGCTAATGAGTGCAGCGGATTCTCTTCAGACTGTTAGAGTGTTCGAGCAGATATGTACCGGCCCAAGTCAACCAGATCTGTGCTGTGCTGTCCCACTGCTGTGCGCACCCTGCGGGCGCTAAGGGAAGGTCAAACCTTCTGCTGACGATATGCCTGCCGTGCTCGCCGTGCTGCGTTAAACGTCTTGTGTGTTGATAGTGTGATGTGCCGTGCAGCTGTGTGTGTGTGCCTGTGGGTGATGCAGAGAGAGCCAGTGACGCGACCGGAGCCTCGTTCCAATGAGACTGACTCGCATCGCGGACGCGCTGGTGAGTGTACTGAGGCGACTGCAGTGAGAGCTGAGACGAGAGAAAAGGGGAATCTGCTGACCTCAACTATAACTGCCTCGCTCCAATAACCGATTTTTAAAGGCGGGGTTTACCTCTCACACGCACATTACAAACTACAGCACTACGCTACAACACCGTCTATAACACACTACTCGTGCTATTTTCTGTCTGACCCTAAGCACGTGTGTATCTTGCTTTTTTGAGACCACACGTTACCAACGTGAGTCTGCCTTTAATATCAACATTGTTATATTTATGATTCAGACAGAATTTCTTTTTTTACATTTTTAATGAATTTATTTAAAAAAAATTTTTAACAATTATTTAAAATTTATTTCCTAGGATGATTCCACAAGATGAAATGAAACTATAAATATATTAAAAAGAACAATGTTACCTGTATTTATTAAACAAAACATTTCCGATATATTCATATTTGATTTATTTATTTTTTATGGTTGCATTAATTCATATTCAACTCCTATTTACATATATTTGCATATGTATATAATATCTACAGAGGAAAAGATAAGGCCTTAAGAGTCGAATCTCTAGTGAACAACATTAAATGCTTTTTTGACAATGATCTGATTATGAAGAAGATGATGATGCATGATCTGTCGGATTTAGGATTTAAGACGCACACTGCTGATGAGCGCAGGATGATCGAATAGTTAATACACAACTAATACACAGTCAGGATGTGGAAGGTCATCGTTTTGTTTGATCGATGGTAAAAACGAGTGTTTTAAGATTTCGTTACGGCGCGTAAGCTTGTCGCTTTATAGTCAGTGACGTTATCACACTCACGTAGTGAAAGAGTGTGACCACAATATGTACAGTTGCTGACTAAGAGAACGACGTGACTGCGATGGCGGCCATATTGGAAGCTCCATAACTGTTCTCCTCCGCTTCCTGAGTAGAGTGAACATGGTCATTTATATAATAATCAGGATATACATGGAGAGATTGGTGCGTGTGGGTTAGGTGAGTTTATGTGTGTGTGTTGTGGTGTGTGTGTGTGATGTGCGGTGTGTGTAGTGTGTGTGTGGGTGTGTGTGTGTGTTAATCTGAGGCAATTTGTATTTTTTCCTTCAGTTCACAATGAGCCCAAAGCATGTTATCTATAAGAAGCTTTCACGCTGACAAATCCGTAAGCGTGACGTTTTTTGTGCTGAGTCTGTGTAGCGTTCTGTGCTGATCGAACACAACCAGTTTGTTGTTGTAAGTACATTGTTTGTGTGACGTTAGGTGGGTATTTACATGGGGAGGCGGGACTTCGTGGATCCACTGTGACGCTGTCGATCCTGTTGGATGAGTCCACTTTTCCGTCACAGCTCTGCTTAGAGTGGATAGTTAGATAAGGTGCAGGTAAAAGTGTAGGCCCTAAAGCAGAGTGATGATGATGATGAGGATGGTGGTGGTGACGATGAAGATGGTGATGATGATGATGATGATGTGATTGATGATTGATGTGATGATGATGATGATTGATGATGATGATATTGCGCTACACTTAAATTATTGTCTGTTATTGTTATTCATTTTACAGAATGAGAAACTCTGGTTTATTGTCTGTTGCGCTGTTGATGTGTGTGTGTGTGGTGTGCGTGTGTGTGTCTCAGATGGTGTAGTGCTGCTCGATCCACAGCAAACAAAAGGAAAGAAAGCGTGAGAGAACATCACTGTTAGTATAAAAGGAAGCGTAATCCACCGGCTAGCAAGAGATATACATCAAGTCCATAACTGACGCTCTACTCACAGTGTATGATAGGCCTGTCATTGTCTTTTCTATTGACGATGAGGACTGCGTGGTTGTGGTGTGTGTGTAGGTGTGCTGTGTGTCGTCTTGGGTGTGGTCTGTGTGGGGCAGGTGTATGTCATGCTGTCTTGTACATTCGTTATGGGCGTGACGACGCAGACGTACTGCGCGCCTGGGACATTCGTTGAAGAGATATCTACGTGTGCACGAGGCAGGTGTATCCCCACTGCAGGACCTGACCGCAGCGCAAGCATCCACCCAAACTGCAGGAGAGACTGCTGCGTAAACTCGGGGACACACGCACACCCTTCTTCTTTGACGGTAATGTCGAATGGTCATAATCATAAATGTAATGTCTCTTAGAATCTAAATCACAAAAGTATAATAGCTCGTTCTGCACAGTGCCCAACCTAAAGGCGAACAGTGGAAACAAAAAACAAGCACTTAAATGCTAACATGTACGGATATTAAGTGTAAACCTAAAAAGCTATGATAGCATACCTAAATCATTAGCATGCTGAAGCACACAGTGAAGCACAAAAGTGACTGACAGGATTCAACACAGGCGTATTATAATAGAGTAATGAAGTGCGTGCTGAAAGAGCCGGATGTGTCAGTAGAAATGAGTTAAAGTGTTATGACAGTGAAGGAACCTATACTTCAGGAAAGCGACGTCGCCCGTGATGGTACGAGGGCGGAAACCAGTACGCGTAGAACAACTATAGTGAACGGGAAACACACCGCGACGCCGAGGCTGATGACCGTTGAGCACAATGCGATGCAAAAAGAAGGTCTCGCCGGAAAAGCAGAAAAAGTTAGATGGCATAAAATTCACATACATGAGACAGCGAGAGCAGACCAAAACCGAGTACAACAAAAAACAAAAGCAAAATTAATATCACAACAGAAACAAACACACCCCACACAAACACATACAACAGCAGCCTACCTAATATCTTTAACCATGTATCATAATACACCCACATTTACACTGAAGCGCTAAAATACCACAACACACTCACACACACACACACACACACACACACACGCACAAAGCACACAGCCACACACACACTCACACACACACACGACACACACCACACACACACACATTACGATCCAGCAAATCAACAAGCCGGGTGTGATAGGTGTGATGGGCTGTGTGTGTGTGTTTTGTGTGCGTAGTGTGTGTGTGCTGTGTGTGTGTACATTGTATGCGAGTGGAGTTGGAGACGGGAATAGCTTCTACTGCTGAGAGAACCAGGATGAGAAAGCTCATATGAAAAGGTGACCGTCTGATGCACACGGACCTTATATCAGTCAGATATCTGATCACTCCTGCTTTCAAGGGACAAAGTAGCAGCTCGATCTGAGGATCAGCGCCTCTCTCGGGCGCTCTAGATAGAGAGACGCATGAGAGAGGTAGTGAGAGATGACATGAATGGAGGGCGTAGCAGGAGATGAGGGGAGAGATGAGTGAGTAGTGAGCGAGAGAAAAAGAGGAGATAGCGGAACAGAGAATATCGTAGAGACGGCAGAGATAGAGGATAGAGAGAGAGAGAGGCGAGAGAATTATGATATCTTTGGTCGATATGTATATCTATGAGAGAGAGGCATATCTAAATACATCCACAACTTCAAACCAAAGCACAGAGACGCGCGTGTGACGCTAGCTCGTGGATGTTGGGTCTCTGATGATGCGAGCGCGCAGAGATCGAGAGAGAGACGAGCAGATAGAGAGAGAAGATAGAGCGAGAGAGAGACGAGAAGCGAGAGAGAGGCAAGGTCAGAGAGAGAGAAGCGAGCGACCGCTTAATCTGGTATATGTTCGATACAGCAGAGAGACACGTACAGACTCACCCATGCCTACTCTACTACTCGCTCTCTCTCTCTCTCCGGCTCGCCGTGTCGTGAAAGTCTCGTCTCTGCTCTGACTGCGATGCTCGCGTGTCGACCGTCTCTCTCTGCTCTCTGATCTCTCTGTATCTCTTCTCTCTCTAGCTCTCTCGGTCTCTCGCTCGCTACTCGATCTCTCTCTCTCTCTCTCTCTCTGTAGGAGTTCAGTGCGTTTAGCTATAAGGAAGATGCAGTATGCTCCTGATAAATGCGGCGCTCCTCCGTCCAACGAGACGACCTGTGAGTTTATAATCCCAGACAAACCGCTGCACCTGCGAGTCTCTCTGGAGAAAGAGGTGAGACGTCCTGTTCAGCAGCTACACCGACTTGCTGTGCAATCGTTCTACAGATAAACACCAGGATCTGGAATTCTTACAATTCTGTTTTAAACCATTAATTACGTTCATGTTAAATCCAACAGTTTCTAATAAACACAATCAATTATTCAGAAAATCTGTTAAATCATTTCTCTCTCTCCGTCTCTCTCTCTCTCTCTCTCTCTCTCTCTCTCTCTCTCTCTCTCTCTCTCTCTTTCAGACCTATTATCATGGTGAACCCATCAATGTCAGTGTGGACGTTAATAACAGTTCCAGCAAGGACTTAAAGAACCTCACAGTATCAGGTAATACACACACACACATGCTCACACACAAACACATGCTCACACACACACACACACACACACACACATACATGCTCACACACACATACATGCTCACACACACACATACATGCTCACACACACACATACATGCTCACACACACACATACATGCTCACACACTTTTTAAAAATTTTTCTCTTTCTCTCTCCAACAGTTGAACAGGTGACTAATGTGGTTCTCTACTCCAACGATAAATACACAAAATCTGTAGCCTGTGATGAAACCACGTAAGACACACACACACACACACACACACACACACACACACACACACACACACACACACACACACACACACACACACACACACACACACGTTTGCACGTCCACTGATCACAATGTGTTCATAACTTCACTGAGTGACATCACTGCTGATGTTGCCCTAGAGACACGGTGCCATCTGGAACCAGCCTGAAGAAGGTGTACACTCTTTACCCCTTACTGAAGAACAACCGTGAGAGGCGGGGCTTAGCACTGGATGGGAAACCGAAGCACGAGGACACCAACCTGGCTTCCTCGAGCATGTGAGAACACAACACACTCCATCAGAGTACTGTAGTATGGTAAGGAATAAATGCCTTTAAGGCTAAAGAGAGAGAGAGGAGTGTAAAGGTTAAAGCACACCGACAGAGTGATAGTGGTGAAAAAGTGCTATGATTCTAACCATAAAGGACTAAAGCAAATATTTTGCTAAATGCTAAATGCTAAGCGACGTAGACCAAGTGCCTTAAAGGACTGAGATCTTAAGTGTTCTATATGTCTGTAATGTTTATCTGTAACATTCTAAGGGCCCTGGATACTAAGGGTGAAAGATTAAAGGCCCTAAAGGCAACAGCGCTTGATCTGTAATATCTAAAAAACAACGCCCTAATGGCTAAGAACTGGGACAAAGATATGCATAAAAAATATGGAGCCCTTAAGTCTAAAGTCTGTGGATGTAAACATACACAAGTCTGTGTCTAGAGAAACGTCTAGAGAAACGTAACTTTCTTAGAACGTCTAAGAAAGTGAAGGACTGCGCTCTGAAAAGGTGAAGGGCTGAGAGAGAAAGGCTTTGATCTTTAATAAATGTTACAAGACAGGCTAATGAAACTGTTTTCTGTGTGTGTGTGTGTGTGTGTGTGTGTGTGTGTGTGTGTGTGTGTGTGTACAGAGTAAAGGCAGAGGTGCTGAAGGAGATTTTGGGTATATTGGTGTCTTACAGAGTGGTGGCCAGGGGCAGTGCAGCAGGGTGAGTGCGTGTATGGTGTGTTAGTGTGTGTGTGTGTGTGTATGTGTGTGTGTGTTAGTGTGTGTATGGTTTGTGTGTGTGTGTGTGTGTGTGTGTGTGTGTGTGTGTGTGTATGTGTATGATGTGTTAGTGTGTGTGTGTGTGTGTGTGTGTGTGTGTGTGTGTGTGTGTATGGTGTGTTAGTGTGTGTGGGTGTGTGTGTATGGTGTGTGTGTGTGTGTGTGTGTGTGTGTGTGTGTGTGTATGTGTGTGTTAGTGTGTGTATGGTTTGTGTGTGTGTATGTGTGTATGTGTATGATGTGTTAGTGTGTGTGAGTGTGTGTGTGTGTGTGTGTGTGTGTGTATGGTGTGTGTGTGTATGTGTGTGTGTGTTAGTGTGTGTATAGTTTGTGTGTGTGTGTGTATGGTGTGTTAGTGTGTGTGAGTGTGTGTGTATGGTGTGTGAATGTGTGTTATTGTGTGTGAGTGTGTGTGTGTACTTGTGTGTACTTTGTACAATCACCAAGACTAACGCTGTGTGTGTGTGTTAGTGTGTGTATGGTGTGTTAGAGTGTGTGAGTGTCTGTGTATGGTGTGTGTGTGTATACTGTGTGTGTATGGTGTGTGAGTGTGTGTACTTGTGTGTACTTTGTACAATCACAAAAACTAATACTGTATTCAGTATTTATTAAAAGTTCTGCTTTGGGTTTTACAGCATGATCGGCTCGAGGTACGTACAGATTTTATTTACTGAATGATTTTAGGTTTATAAATTAAATGTTCTTAAAATAACACTGTGTGTGTGTGTGTGTGTGTGTGTGTGTGTGTGTGTGTGTGCGCGTGCGTGCGTGCGCGTGCGTGCGTGCGTGCGTGCGTGCGTGTGTGTGTGTGTGTGTGTGTGTGTAGCGAGGTTGCTGTGGAGGTGCCGTTTCTTCTCATGCATCCTAAACCTGAGGAAGGTGAGTTCATCAGACATATTTATATTACTTTAGCCTATTTTGACATTAAATGAAATCCCCGACCTTGAACAGCTTCCTATATTAACACGTCCTACTTCTTGTCCTTATCGTGAGTCTTTCTTTTCTTTCTTTCTTTGTTTTTATCCTCCATGTCAATGTTAAAACCGCTTTCTGCTAATGTCACACACGCGCACTGAACACTCTCTCCGCCCATATCGACAAGCCCCGCCCCTTTCTGCTCATTGGCTACACGTCAGTTTTGTTCTTGTTTTGATTTTTGTTTATTATTCGGCCCGACTCGTTTATCGTTTTCTGAAGCATTTCTCCAAAATCGGAGACCCCACCTCTAACTTTAATAGAACGACAGGAAGGTGGCGTATTTTTTGTGTTACCAAAATCCCTACATGAATTTTTTCCATCTCCTCCTAGAAACGTAATATTGTTCCATCTTAGCCTTCCTGTTAACTGCTAGGACTCAATTGTACCACATCCTGTTATGCGACCTGTGACCTGTTCTCATTAGCCTTTTCCATTTTTCCAGATGTTTCTGTTTGATTCTTTTCTATTAGCATCACCATTAGCTGTTATCACTGTTACGTTCCCTGTGTTTAGCGTTAGCATGTAGCTTAGCTGCTTTATCTGTCTTAATATAATGATCATTTTTCACTTATTGACTGGAATCTTGTTCTTTTTTTCCCCTCTCTGTGATTTAACAGTTAAAGACAGGTGAGACATTCATCAGTGTAAAAATAAAACAAAAACAAATACATTTAAAAGCTTCTTCAGTCTCGAGAGAACTAGTGACTACTAGCATGGATTAGCATGGATTATTAGCATGGATAGGACTTTAGCAGTGTGTGTGACACTAAGCAGCTAGCTTACCGGAGCTAGCATGATTTCTGACAGGATTTTTAAGCTATTACAAATAGACAATTAGTATTTGTGTGAGATAATGATGAATTTATAAATATTAATACACCACCAGTGATGCTAATGTGCTATTAACGCCTGCTATTAAATGCCATAAGCCTGTGGTTATGTTTCAGGAAGCAGTTAGTGCCATTTCCAGGGATATTATGAGGGTGATTTCATGATCGGGTGGTATTTTAACATCAAAATCCATTAAAACATCTTTTTTCATAAGTTATCCATTGTAGGTATATATAAACAAAAAACACTGTTAGGCCATCCTTAAAAATATTTTGGTTTGCAGTAACAGTAAAAAAAAAAAAAAGGTAGGTCTATATATTTTTTTTTAAGTTTCAATGTAAAAAAAAAAAAGTACAATTTTGGTGACGGTGATTACGTCGGTATGACAAATTAGCATATGGTGACGTCACTGACTGGGTCTTCGACCCGTGCCTTCGGGCGCATCATCGCAAACCTTATTTTGATGCTGGACAGTTTGTCCAGAACTTCGTGCCAAGTTATAGCGATGTCGAGCTGTTTTAATGAATCATTAGATGTATTATGGTGCCCGAACCCGTTAATATTATTTTATTGCTTTTGTATTAGTTGTTTGAAGAGTTAAAAAAAAAAATTGGTCGTATTTTTAAGGATGGCCTGATCTGAACACTGCTATGAAATAGGAGTAAATCGAACAGTTCACAAGTCACACATTCATCTGATGAATTCATCTTCAACTTCATCTTCATGGTTCATCATTTTTTTGCTTCACATATTTTGACATTTTCCGATTGAAGAAAAAAATGTGAAAATAATTCTTAGAAGGTCTTTAATGCCTTTAGCATAGATGCTAGGTGCACATTTTATGCTGATTCTTTGGCAAAAAGTAAAAAAATTAGATGTTGTGATTTGAGATATGATTTAAAAAGTTAGTGATATTTAAATCCAGAGCTAAATCGCAGCCCAATTATTAAGTAATATATTATATAAATTCTATAAGTAATTAGGCTCGATAGGTAACAGATGATATATGAGATGGACATTCCAGTAAATCCGTTTAGTCCAATTAAATTCATCATAAAAACATCACAGTCTTCACTGCTGCTGTTGATTCACTTGGTTATAACGTGACAGACGCTATGATGACAAGGTTTTGAATGATAGAGTTACACTACACTACTGTAGACGTGTTAGCACACACGTCTGACCGCTTCCTTGTGCATGTGCGTGTGTGTGTGTAGTGAGGACACGGACATGGTGTTTGAAGAGTTTAAGCGCTCGTATCTCAAAGGACTGGTCGGCGACGACGACGAATCTGCCGACGACTCGTGAGACTTCGATCATCTCTTTTCCAGGACTCAGTATTTACTATAGTGTTTATTACAGTGTTATAGAGTTTATTATAACGTGAACATGCATTAAATGGATGAATGAAGGAATAGCGGTACTAGTGATCTGTGTTTACTCAACATCTATCAAGCAATGTGTTAGTAAGTAAAGAATAAAATTGGTGTGTAACTGAAGTGGGTTTGTTTTGTAGTTTTGTAGCACAACACACACGCATAAAAAACTTTCTTTCATTCTTTCTTTCATTCATTTCTTTCAGAGAGAGAGGGAGAGAGATTAAAACAGAGACTAAGAGCTCTTTTTATACACATTATCATTATACGGAGGCCTAAAGGTTGGAGATCTTGCTGTAACACACATCCACCCACCCACACACACACACACACACACACCTTCTCATATATGCTCAGGAGTATAGACACACCCCAACACACACAGACACACAGTGATGCTGTGAAACACTCTTATCTCTAGCAGATCTAACAAAAGAAACACCTGCTGCTTACCAGATTACACAAACTGATGGCTCAGATCAGATGGCACTTGCACGCACGCAACCCAGGACAACACACACATCTATTAGTACAATAATGTCAAGGACTAGTCGAGTGTGATAGGGGTTTCAATAACTATGTTCATATGAGTGAGTCAAATCCAAAAACCAAGTAATTCCAGAAAACATCTTGGGACCGGACCAGAGTTAGCACTAATTTAATAATTATATCTTTATACTAAAGGTGTAGGTGATCTGAGTCTGTTTAAAGTCAAACTCAAAGTGGGTGTGGCCTCAACGGAATATTTTATTCATTCATTTATTTTCTACCGCTTATCTGAACTTCTCGGCGTCATCGGGCATCGAGGCAGGATACACCCTGGACGGAGTGCCAACCCATCACAGGGCACACACACACTCTCATTCACTCACTCACACACACACACACACTACGGACAATTTTCCAGAGATGCCAATCAACCTACCATGCATGTCTTTGGACCGGGGGAGGAAACCGGAGTACCCGGAGGAAACCCCCGAGGCACGGGGAGAACATGCAAACTCCACACACACAAGGCGGAGGTGGGAATCGAACCCCCGACCCTGGAGGTGTGAGGCGAACGTGCTAACCACTAAGCCACGGTAAGCCACTAAGCCCCCTGAATATTTTGCCTCCAAAGACACAGGAAAACACTGGAAAAGCCAGAGTTAAACCTCAAGCTCTGGCATTTCCTCAACCACATATAACTCAAGGGACTGACTTTAATCCTTTCTGCATGGTTATTTTTGTTTGCCCACGTACGCTGCATCCCTCAGGAACCCTCAGGAATAATAATGTTCTCAATAAAGCAAATAATGTGCTCATATTCTACTATATTTCTAATGTATACATTTAGTCAATAACAGTGACACACACTTTACATGCTGTTAATCAAACAAAGGTATTTAATTATCATTTTAATAAATGTTCTGTTCACCAACAGAATGATTCTTCAAATATTTCACATACAAAACCTCTGGAGAACTTTTATTCTATAAACCTACATTCAATCCGTTGTACAATTTCGGTAGTTTTTGTGTGCATAGTTCAGCTTGGATTAATGTTCCAGGATCAGGTTTGGTCCTCTACACTGTGCTGAACTCCACCACCATTGTTGGTTCTCATGGGATTGTGGCCAAGAGGACCGGTTTGTCCGACATTGTTCAGGTTCGAATTAAGATGTAGGGTTAAAGGTGTAGAGAGAAGGTTTAGTGATCCAGGGTCTACAGTATTCTGACTCCAGTCGTTCTTTCATAAATCCCCTTCAGATTGAATGTTTCAAGTTTCAATATATTTTTCTTCTAAAAATACGGGTTCAGGTTGGGTTTGGATTAGTAGGTTGTGTCTAGACGTTAGGGCTCAGGGTGGGGTCTGGATCCCCCCAGGTGTACTCCCCACTGATGACCGATGGAGGGAACTCACGGCCCATGATGAAGTCACATGTGTCAGGTTCAAGCAGGAATCCACTAAAGGTGCTACTGGCCTCGGCACTAGTGAACATTCCGTTATTGACAATGTCCTTCACCTGTAGCCACACCTGATCCCCTACACTCAGGTGTAGCAATACTTGCTGTGAGACAGAGCCTAACTCGTATGTTTGTGTGCTCTTCACCACAGGCTGGAAGTTCCAGAAGAGTCCAACCTTCAGGGTGCGGGTAGACGCAGTCAAGTGAAAGCTAAACGCATAGGTGCCGTTGACCGGTGCCATGTACACACCTGAGCTCGGGTTGTAGTGCTGCTGCAGGTTATAGATGATACGCCCGAACACTACTGGCTGATTGGCAGGTGGGAATGATGATTTTAGTGCAGCAGAGAATGCAGATTGTACGGCTGGGCTGCATGGACCAGGCATTCCCATCAATCCCATCTCCCCGGTCTCTCCTTTAGAACCCTTCTTCCCTTCAATGCCCGGAGACCCTATCTGACCTAGCTCTCCCTTATTGCCCTTAGATCCTTCAGATCCCACTTCACCTTTTTGTCCATCTTTACATGAGCAGTTTCCCTCCTTGCCTGGTTCACCTTTAATCCCTGGGGGTCCAGGTGTGCCTGGTGTGCCATCAATGCCTGGATCACCCTTCAGACCTTTAATACCAGGAGCCCCTTTCTGCCCAAGTAACCCAGGTAATCCAACTGGACCAGGAAGACCCGGTTCACCTGGAGGACCCTTAAGTGAGACACAGTCCAGTGGGCACTGACCATCTTCTCCCTTTGGACCTGGCTCTCCAAGCATGCCGTCCTCACCACGGTCCCCTTTATCACCTGAAAAAGCACACATTGGGATTATGAAAGCTGATGTACAAAGTGTAATATTTCATATATTTTCATTTCCACTGACCTTTGAACCCTTGATCACCAATAGAGCCCATTGGTCCCATTGGGCCTTGCTCTCCTTTCAATCCTTCATCTCCTTTCTCACCTATGTGTGTACAAGTACAGTATATGAGTATATTTTTCTTCATTATATTATAGTTGCAGGGGGCACGGTGGCTTAGTGGTTAGCACGTTCGCCTCACACCTCCAGGGTCGGGGGTTCGATTCCCACCTCCACCTTGTGTGTGTGGAGTTTGCATGTTCTCCCCGTGCCTCGGGGGTTTCCTACGGGTACTCCAGTTTCCTCCCCCGGTCCAAAGACATGCATGGTAGGTTGATTGGCATCTCTGGAAAATTGTCTGTAGTGTGTGAGTGTGTGAGTGAATGAGAGTGTGTGTGTGCCCTGTGATGGGTTGGCACTCCGTCAAGGGTGTATCCTGCCTCGATGCCCGAGAAGTTCGGATAAGCGGTAGAAAATGAACGAATGAATGAATGAATATTATAGTCACGTTGTGTCCTGCCGTTGTGTGGGTTTCCATCTTACCTTTTAGTCCCTGCTGTCCTACAAATCCTATTGTACCACGAGGTCCTGTCAACCCTCGTAATCCTAGAACTCCTGGATTTCCTGTTAAAACACACACACTTTAATTGTCCATATGAATATACTTTATTCTGATTGGTTCTGATGGTACCTGTCACTTGTCTAACCACATACTCTGCCTACATTAAGTTTATGATTTGAGTTGTATTTGCATTTTAGGTCTGAAGTGGTCTTGATGCTTAAACGCATAAATATAACAACCTAGATAATGTAAATTGTCATCTCTATTACTGTGGCCAGGGGTCGGCGACCCGCGGCTCCGGAGCCGCAAGTGGCTCTTACGTCCCTCTGCTGCGGCTCCCTGTAGATTTGGAAAATAAATATTTAATTTAAATTTATTTTATTTTAGTTAGATAAATAAAAAAAACAAAACGAAATGCTAAGATTATGATGCTCTTGTAACATCGAAATAAACCGGGTTTAATTTTTTTTGTCGCTCAAAAAAATATCGCGTCGTAACCGCCGACTTGCGAAATCCGACACAAAAGCCGACGTGTTTTCGGTTCGCTGCAGCCGGCAAGTTAAAATTTTGATGTCATGAATACGAAGACGACTCAATTAGACGTTGAACATTTTATTTAAAAGTAACCTTCGACCCAGCGTCTTTTTTGTTAAGGTTAGTTCAAACTGTTCAAAATATTTTTGTTTGCCTGCAGAAATAAAATTCCGTTTACTCGGTAACAGGTCACCGATTTCATAAATGCAACACACTACAGTTTTTTTCTACACTTTCCATAAAGGTAAAAAAAGAAAACGATATATGTAGCGTTCTCTTTATTTTAGATGTCAAAAGGGTTTTGTGGCTTCCTGTGGGTTTTTTTTCTGTGGGAAACGGCTCCTAATGGCTCTCTAAGCGTTTAAGGTTGCTGACCCCTGTTCTAGGCTAACAGGCACCTGTTCTAGGTGTGTGTTTTATACCCGGTAATCCACGGTCTCCTCTTTCTCCTTTCTCCCCTTTATTGCTTTCACACAATGAGCATGTACAGAACCATGGAACCTGATCAGCAGGGGGAGGCACCGGAGCCTCAAGAATCATATCACAGTATAAAAGACCATATTCTGCCCATTGGCTCGCCATTGGATTGAGCTGCACTGAGCTGTCGTTGGTTAGGGAAAGACTGCGGTCTTCCAGCACGGGCATACAGCGGATACACACCAACCAGAAAGTGAAGGGAAACACACTCTGCGTTACCTACACACACACACACACACACACACACACACACACACACACACACACACACACACACACACAAATCTGCTTTAACTATACACACATCATTAATTGTCACCCTACTATGGGCCTATCCCAAACCACAACCCCATGAACGCCAACACACAAGTGACTTACCAAGTGATGAAGCATCTTGTTCTCCTCCTTCCTAAGATGAACATCAGTGTGTGTGTTCAGCTGTCTGTACTTATACACACCTGTACACTGCCACGCCCTGGGTACCTGGATATGTGTATAATCCATGGATGAATGTAACAGAAAAGATGCTTTGGGGAAAGCTCCGCCCACATCCATGTACATACATGTCTGACCCTGTTTCCAGGGTCATTCGACCTTATTTTGTGTCTCCCACGCTGCTTTGTTGCCCATCATGCATTGCAGGGTCCCCAAACACCACCCAGCTACAGTTTCACACACACCCTTCTATTATCAGGGATACATTACATTATATAACACACACTTACTGACCATCTCTCTCTGTCTCTCTCACTCTCACAAACACACATACATATACACACACACATACACGCACAGACACTCACACACCTATACACACACACACGCATACATACACACACAGACACACACACACATACATACACACACATACTGTACACACACATACACAAACATACACACACATACATATACACACCACACACACACACACACACAGACACACACACACACACACACACACACACACACACACACACACACACACACACACACACATTGACCATACCTCTCTCTCTTTCTCTCTCTCTCACACACACCCACACCCACACACACACAGTGAATAAATTATCTGAATGTGGAGATGGTGTTTTCTGTCACTAAAACATTTATGTGTAGTTTTGGACACAACTCTATTAATGATATTATTTATTTGTCCTTTGCAGTAAGTAAAGTGTGACCCTGTGACCCTCTCACTCCTTTACTTAGTACTGTTAGTGACCGGAAGTGGGCGCTGTTCTCTCCGGACTCCTTTCTGCAGTCCTTGTGTTGACCGGAAGTGGGCGCTATGTTCCGGTGCATGGACCACGCGAGCGCGCGGCTCTTTCCGCGGGGAGACTATGAGGATGGCGGCGGCGGCGGTGGCGGACGGAGCGCGAGCTCTGGACGAGTCCTCGGACAGCGACGCGGAGCACGAGCCCGGCGCGCCGCAGAAACTTATCCGCAAAGTGTCCACTTCCGGTCAGATACGCAGTAAGGTAAGAAGCCGCCGCAGTGAGATGCGGCTCCACTTTAATGACCGTTACCACGGAGACCCGGCAGGCCGCAGAAGCCTCGGGCTTTCCTTCGTGCTGACACCGGGTACAGGCTGTGGTCCGGCGTGCAGTCCTCATTCTGCACCCCGGTTAACGGTTATAACGGTTCTTAAGAATATAACGGTTATAACGGTTATTAAGGATATAACGGTCTCGCGGAAAAAGACCAAAAACTAACGGCCTTTTATATATTATACACATATTATATACATTACACACACACACATTATATACATTACACACACACACACACATTATATACATTACACACACACACACATTATATACATTACACACACACACACACACATATTATATACATTACACACACACACACATTATATACATTACACACACACACACACATATTATATACATTACACACACACATTATATACATTACACACACACACACACACACATTATATACATTACACACAGACACACACATTATATACATTACACACACACACACACACACATTATGTACATTACACAGACACACACATTATATACATTACACACAGACACACACATTATATACATTACACACACACACACATTATGTACATTACACAGA
>NC_062528.1:1075371-1087871 GCF_022655615.1 Tachysurus fulvidraco | reverse complement strand
ATGATGTGGTACGGTGTGCTGGGGACCAAAGAGCTTCTTCACAGAACCTACAGAAACCTTGAGCAGAGAGTGCTGCTGGAGGTGTGTGTGTGTGTGCGTGTGTGAAAGAGAGAGGGAGTAAGATAAAAGACTTAATTCCTTGTGTGTGTGTGTGTGTGTGTGCTTGGCCTATTACTCTATTCAGTCTATTCAATAAAGTGTGTGTGTGTGTGTGTGTGTGTGTGTGTGTGTGTGTGTGTGTGTGTAGTGTGATGGAAGGCCCATTCCTTTGCCCAGTCTTCAGGGCATCGCTGTGCTAAACATACCCAGTTATGCTGGAGGAACAAACTTTTGGGGAGGGACGAAAGAGGATGATGTGAGTGAATTCATACTTCACACACACACACACACACATTTTTTTTTTTTTACTAAAGCAACTGAACATTTGTGTGTTTACTTGTGTGTTTAGATACCTTACTCAATGAGGATCCCAAGCTTTAGCTGAATGTATATACATGAATACAAGGTGTGTGTGTGTGTGTGTGTGTGTGTGTGTGTGTGTGTGTGTGTGTGTGTGTGTGTGTGTGTGTGTGTGTGTGTGTGTGTGTGTGTGTGTGTGTGTGTGCATATGCATGTCTCTGTGTTGCAGACATTCACTGCTCCGTCATTTGATGACAAGATTCTGGAGGTGGTAGCCGTATTTGGCAGCATGCAGATGGCCGTGTCTCGAGTTATCAATCTACAGCATCATCGAATAGCTCAGGTACACACACACACACACACACACACACTCTCTCTCCCTCACACACACACACATACATTTCTTACTACACAATTGGTAGAACATACAAGTACATGTGTATAAACTCATTCAATAGTAATAATGCACTGTCCCTGTGTGGTGTGTGTGTGAGAAAGAGAGAGTAAAATTTATTGTGTGTGTGATAAATGGCCTTTTCCTCTACGCAGTATTCATACAGTGAACATTCTCACTTGTCTTATAGTGTCGTACAGTGAAGATCACTATCCTTGGTGATGAAGGGGTTCCTGTGCAGGTGGATGGAGAAGCGTGGATCCAACCACCAGGATTCATTAGGATCCTACACAAGAACCGCACACAGACACTGACCAGAGATAGGGTGACAAAAACACACACACACACTCATGTAACACAGGTATCATACTGTGTCAAGCTTTTAACTTGTGTGTGTGTTTGTAGGCATTTGAGAATACTCTTAAATCATGGGAGGACAAGCAAAAGTGTGATTTTACACGGCCAGTATCCCAGCATGCAGTGCAGCCTGAGATCATCACTGAAGAGGAGATGTCTCAGATCAGTGTGTTTGGACAGACCGCAGGAGCTCTCATTCACAGGTATACACACATTACACAACATCAACATTATCACTGCTCTCACACACTGAGTTACCTTCGAGCTCTGATTGAACGCTGAGTGTGTGTGTGTGTGTGTGTGTGTGTGTGTGTCAGCATAAGGGAGATTGCGCAGTCTCACCCCAGTATGGAGCAGGAATTAGCACACGCTGTCAACGCCAGCTCTAAAGCCATGGACACTGTGTACGCCAACTCCAAGAACAACACAGTGAGTGTGTTTTTTATCTGATAAAATACCTCAGACACACACCGATGCCCGTCAGTGATAAAGGTGTGTGTTTGTGTGTGTGTGCAGGGTCTGACTTGCAGTGTAGTGCTACAGATGGTCAGTAATGTGAAAGCTCTGCACAGTGAGACGGAGCTGTTGCTCACAGGAAAGATGTGCTTGGTAAGTAGTTAGCATAAACGCACGTTAGCATGTGAGCTTGTTAGTGTGTATATGTGTGTGAGATGGTCTCTGTGCCCTGCAGCAGTTGGACCCACCACAAAAGGAGCAACTGCTTGCTGCGTTATCATCCGTTGCGCTGCAGCAGCGCAGACTCCTGGAGATCAGCTGGATTAGCGCGGCCATCGACCCGACAGATGACGAGGTACACACGCTAATAACGTTATAAAATGTATAAATGCTAACCAATCACCAATCACATAGCTGCTAATCCCCACCTCCGGAAATAAACAGAAACAAGCTACAGCTACCACTAATCATAAAAACACATTGCTAGATACAATGACCAACTATAGCAAACTGTTATTGCTAACAGACTGTGCTAACAGACTGTCTAATTCTTGTGTGTGTGTGTGTGTGTGTGTGTGTGTGTGTGTGTGTGTGTGTGTGTGTAGGGACATTCTTTAGATTTTTCCAAGCGTAGTAGAAGTGCTAAATTTCGGCTAGTTCCCAAATTTAAGAGGGACAAGAACAACAAGAACAGGGAGATGTACACCACTCTCAACATGCCTGGTATGTATTACCCCATGGTACCCTGGTAGGAACTGCCCCAGAATTATTTCACCGTTCCATTACTGTATGACATCATCTTGATCTTATGTTAACTGTAGAGGTTTGTACCTCAGAATTACCTCAGGATTCCCTCTCAGTTCTCTCAAAATTACCTCAGGATTTCCTCTCAGTTCTCTCAGAATTACCTCAGGATTCCCTCTCAGTTATCTCAGAATTACCTCAGGATTCCCTCTCAGTTCTCTCAGAATTACCTCAGGATTCCTTGAATTACCTCAGGATTCCCTCTCAGTTCTCTCAGAATTACCTCAGGATTCCTTCTCAGTTCTCTCAGAATTACCTCAGGATTCCCTCAGTTCTCTCAGAATTACCTCAGGATTCCCTCTCAGTTCTCTCAGAATTACCTCAGGATTCCTTCTCAGTTCTCTCAGAATTACCTCAGGATTCCCTCTCAGTTCTCTCAGAATTACCTCAGGATTCCCTCTCAGTTCTCTCAGAATTACCTCAGGATTCCCTCTCAGTTCTCTCAGAATTGCCTCAGGATTCCCTCTCAGTTCTCTCAGAATTACCTCAGGATTCCCTCTCAGTTCTCTCAGAATTGCCTCAGGATTCCCTCTCAGTTCTCTCAGAATTGCCTCAGGATTCCCTCTCAGTTCTCTCAGAATTACCTCAGAATCACCGCAGTTACAATTAGATTGTGAAAGATTAGATTAGAAAAGTGTTTTTTTAAATTTACACTTCAGTATATTGTACATGACTTGTGACCTGTGTGTGCATAGTGTGCATTACGTACAGTGTGTGTGTGTCTGTGTGTCTGCTCAGTAAATCAGTGGGGAGTGGAAGAAGTGGCATGCTGGTTGGAGCAGCTCTGTCTGTCAGAATATAAAGAGATTTTTATCAGACACGACGTGCGTGGACCTGAACTGCAGCACCTAGAGAGAAGAGACCTAAAGGTAAGTCCGTGTGAGTGCGTGTGAGTGCGAGTGAGTGCGTGTGAGTGCGTGTGAGTGCGAGTGAGTGCGAGTGAGTGCGAGTGAGTGCGTGTGAGTGCGTGTGAGTGCGAGTGAGTGCGAGTGAGTGCGAGTGAGTGCGTGTGAGTGCGAGTGAGTGCGTGTGAGTGCGTGTGAGTGCGAGTGAGTGCGAGTGAGTGCGAGTGAGTGCGAGTGAGTGCGTGTGAGTGCGTGTGAGTGCGAGTGCGTGCGAGTGCGTGCGAGTGCGTGCGAGTGCGTGCGAGTGCGTGCGAGTGCGTGCGAGTGCGTGCGAGTGAGTGCGAGTGAGTGCGAGTGAGTGCGAGTGAGTGCGAGTGAGTGCGTGTGAGTGCGAGTGAGTGCGAGTGAGCAGTCCACTGCATATTCAGCTCAGGATCTTCACTGTGTCCCCTTTCTCTATCTCAGGACCTGGGTGTAACGAAGGTGGGTCACATGAAGCGAATCCTGCAGGGAATCAGAGATCTGAATCGTAACAGCACAGCCAGTGAGGCTTAGACTCTCTGAGCCAATCACACACTCAGAGGGGTGGGACCAGCCTCAGCACAGCCAATCAGTTCAGAGGGACCAGTGCAGTGATGTCACTCAAATCACGGCTCAGCTCAGTGCCTTCATTTCACATTTGGGACATCAAACTCTACTGCCAGCCTGTGTGTGTCTGTGTGTCTGTGTGTCTCTGTGTGTCTCTGTGTGTGTTTGTGTGTGTTTGTGTGTGTGTGTGTGTGTGTGTGTGTGTGTGTGTGTGTGAGAGAAGGAGGAATGGAGTGGTAAATAAGAGCCATCATTAATCAAAGGGCTAAAGACTTATGAAAGTGAATTTGGAGAATGTGCTGTTATAACTAGCCATTAGCAAAAAAAAAAAACAACAACAACAAACATATCAGGAATCTGTCTAATCTAACCACTGCGTCAAGACAATCAAGTGATGATCATGTGAGAACTATATTGGTCCATCAGATACAACCACAATCTACCTGTGTGAGTGTGTGCGAGTGAGAGAGAGAGCTACACTATTCAGTGTATAAAATCCTATATCAGTGTTGGGGTTTGTGTCGGCGTATAAGGTTTATCTTGTCTGTAGTTTGAGTGAGAAGTCCTCAGTTAAATTAAAAGTCCTGACTCGTTGAAGTGAACTGTGCAGTGGTGCATCTTGCTGTGCAGGATGTTAAAGTCTGTAATTAAACTTGATCATTAACCAAAGCTCCAAGTGTCATATGAACACAACCACTCAGAAATTCATGATCACAAGAACCGGCTTCTTTTCCCCTCCAATCATACTGAACACGTCAGGAACAGAAAGTGTTAGAAGATGGGAGTCATAGAAAGTCCATTTTTGTTTGATACCCAACTTCTGTGATGGTATTAAAATCTAAATAAATCAGTTCTGTCTGTGGATCAGTACAGGTGCAGTCACTGAACACCACATTTAAAAGCCTGATTAACACAAATATGATTGAACATGAATGATCAGAGGTGTGTGTGTGTGTGAGAGAGAGAGTTAGCGATTAGCCATATCATTGTCCCGTAGTGTTTGTGTTCAATATTTATTAAGCTCTGTGTGTTTTGTACAAAGCTCTGTATGAGTGTACATACAGTCCTCATGTAGAAACTGTCTATTAAACCAGCACTAAGTTACAAAGGTTGTGTTTGTATGTCTATTTTATATTTGTGTGTGGATTTTAACACTTGTTATACCACAACATTTCTATATTCTGATTGGCTAGAAGGTGTTAAAAAACACTAATTCTGCTTTGTCACACACCACATGACATCACCTTGTTGATTATTTTCCTATAGAGGCATGCACCAAAGTGTTTTATTCTTTACTAAGCATCTTAACTTATTAAGGTCAATCAAATCATTATGAAATCAAGTTTTATTTGTCACATGCACATACATACAGAGTACGTCATGAAATGCAGTGAAATGCTTTTTACGTCTGTCCAAAAAAGGAATGGAATTAAGGATATAAATAAAAACCAAAAGGAGGTAGATAAATAAAAGTATAAAATATGTGAAAATATATGTTTATACATAGATGCGTATGGTAGATATTTGCAGTACAAATTAAAATGTGTGTAAAAGGTGTGGGTGCAGGTCCAGTACATCCTCACCTTTGTTGAACTGTACGCTAGCTAGGCCCCAGACAAACAGGTCAATTTAAGAAGCCATTAAACTAGAGGACGTGGTTTCAAATTAAAGTGGAAAAGAATGAAAAAGAGTTTTTTTGCGTTGGCCGGGAATCGAACCCGGGTCAACTGCTTGGAAGGCAGCTATGCTCACCACTATACCACCAACGCACGGGGCATAAAGCCTTACTTAAGTGCAGACAGACGTGTGGAGAAACTTTAAACTCAGCAGAAAGATGAATCCTTTTCCGTCTGAGATGAAACTATAGTTGTGTTCTCACTGCTAGAATTTGCTAAAAGGAAAAATCATGACTTAATAATAATAATAATAATAATAATAATAATATCAAATGACTACTGTAACAGAAGTTATATTTCATTATCATACACTATAAAAAAAAACCACATACTGCGTTGGCCGGGAATCGAACCCGGGTCAACTGCTTGGAAGGCAGCTATGCTCACCACTATACCACCAACGCGACACAGCGACCACCTTGTCTATATCAGCCTTAATAATGTTTAAATCCTCTCATAAATTAAAGTAGCGCTATTATTTATTTATTTTTATTTATTTATTTAAATTTTCTGGTTTGTTCACATTATTTATTGTTTAGCTTTATTCACTTTTTTGTTTATTTATTTTATCTTTTGTTTTGGTTTATTTAATTAATTTATTGTATTTTGTTTAAAACGTTATTTATTTATTCTGTTTTATTGTTTATTTTATTTATGTTACAATATCACGAATGCTAACACAGCCAGGTAGTTTGAGCAGTGAACACTCGGGCTGTAATACCATATGACTCCGTCCTCCCTACATCAACGCACTACACTCACTCACTCACTACAACCACGTCTCCGCTCCCTATGTAGTGATCTTATATATCATGTGTATCGGTTTGGGATCGAACCCGAACTAACGCTGGGCGTGAGGACGAAATCTTAAAGCTTTGTGAAAAGAAAGTTATTTACAGGAATCGCAAAAGAATCATTTACGGGCTAATCAACGAACTGGAAATATAAAGTGAAAAGGACATTTATTTCGTATTAAAATGTTCGATTAGCTAAAGTACCGGATCGAACCCACGATTAGCGTTAGATATTACCGCAGCTTGTCCTTTTTTTACTCCTGTATTTACAGATGGATTTATTTGCAGATCTTCCTGCTCCTACTAACAACTCGAACTCGGGTAAGAAGACACGTGTAGAGACGTAGGGAGCTGTATTTGTTGTGTTTTTCTCAACTGTTAGCTCACGTGTTCTGTCGAACGTTGTAGACGCTAGAGCTAAACACAGCTAGCATGCGTGCTAACGACGCTAGCTAATGTTTGTTAGTTAACTGGCTCTTTTGTGAAGATTATCCAATTATATATATATATATATATAATGTATTAAATAGTGTGTATGTAAGTGTAAGTTTGTTGTGAGTAAATCAGCATTGTGGGTAAAACAAAGCACCAAACAGTGCACGAAAGTCTTAGCTTAGCTTAGCTTAGCTTAGTAAACAAAGCTTGAGGGATCTGTGGATCTTGTCGCTTTTTTTGCTCGGTTCTTTGATGTGTACTGCATAAGTCTTACGTGAACAATCTAAACATTTATATATTTAATATAATAAATAATTTATTCTCTTGCTTCAGTGGATAATCTCACCTGGATACTGTAATTCTGTAGCTAAAACCTGCCGTTGTATCCATAATGACCGTGAAGTGTTCAGTTAAACTTTAAACACACTAAGTCTGTACCTTACAGTCTGTATTTAACACTGTAAAGTTTACTCTCCCATTAATGACAGTCTGCTTATCTGCATTTCTCTAAAATTGTGGTTGGTGTGTGTGTGTGTGTGTGTGTGTGTGTTTTCAGGTAAAGATGAAGACAGTGTGCAGGACAGAGGAGAGAAGAGACACAGGGACACGGACTCGGACGACGAACAGAATAAGACGGAAAAGAAAGTTTGTAAAGGTTTTCAGCATTTACACACTCGCACACCAATAGACAGGGTGTGTCTGAGTGTGTGTGGATGCGTTCATATTGTGTGTGTTTGTGTTGCAGGACTGGCAAAGCTCAAGGGTTTTGTTGCAGCGCGACGTGGTGAGCGAGAGGACATGCAGGACGCTCATGTCATTTTACCAAACCTCCATACATATACAAACACACTGTCTACACATGTGTGAGTAAATACACACACACACACACACACAACATAGTGAATCACACAGCTGGAGTCTCTGCTCACACTTTGTGCGTGCGCGTGTGTGTGTAGGTCCAGGCTGGCATATTTTGCTGTGTTTGATGGTCATGGTGGTGCGCGAGCATCTCAGTTTGCTGCTGAACATCTGCATCACACACTGCTTAACAAATTCCCTAAAGGTGGGTACACACACACACACACACACACACATGTATTTTAACACTCTATATTGCACTACTTGACACATAACTGGCTGGTGGCATAGACACCCACTCACTTCTTTCTTGCCCAAACACACACATTTATTTGGGTCCTGAACATTTCATCAGTATGTAAAACCCTCAGACATATAAACCAACCTTAAGTCTGAACCAGAACGAACCGGATCTGATGTTTACAGGTGAGATTAGTCACAGTCTCTCACCACTACATCCTAATAACTGGCCCCTTGATCACAGCTGGTCATGTGAAGTGATTCACACCCTCCATCTTCCCTCACTCACACACACCATCACACACCAAGACATCATCATTCTGACCAGTCATTCTGTTCTCACCATCACTGGGTGACGGGATGGTGCCACACCTGAATAGATTTGATGTTTAAATTCTCTTTACTCTGTGTTACGGTAAGGAGAATTCGAAAATTTGGATAAATTGGTGAGGAAATGTCTGCTCGACACGTTTCGCCACACGGATGAGGAATTCCTGAAAAAAGCCTCTAGTCAGTAAGTGTTTGCATGTGAGGAAGCTTTAATCCACATGAACATTGCATCACCTTGCTTTTCTTTCTATATTTATATTAATGATGTAACAAAGCTTTACGTTATTAGAGCCAACATAATTTACATTTGTGTGTGTTGTAGGAAGCCGGTATGGAAGGACGGCTCCACAGCTACGTGTATGTTGGTCGTGGATGATGATCTGTATGTGGCCAATCTGGGAGACAGCAGAGTGAGCACTTTTTGAGTATATTTAGTATGTGACTGATTTTTCGTTGTGTGTGTGTGTGTTCTGTTCGCTCAGGTTAACGTTAGCGGGTTCGGTTTACATGTTAAATTCGATACAACCGACATCATTTCTGACTCGCGAAGATACTGTACTTCTGCTCGTTTGTGTAATTCAGGCAGTGCTATGTCGTATGGAGCTCACTGATGATGGAGAGGAGAGGTGTGTGTGTGTGGCTCTCAGTAAAGAACACAATCCAACCATTTACGAAGAGCGCATGAGGATACAGAGAGCAGGAGGAACCGTCAGGTGGGATTAAGGTTTGTGTAACTGTGGGTACGGATCCGACTGAAGCCGGACGATGTACTGAAAATGTGTGTGTGTTTGTGCACAGAGACGGACGTGTGTTAGGTGTGTTAGAAGTTTCCCGCTCCATCGGTGATGGTCAGTATAAACGCTGTGGAGTGATTTCAACACCTGACCTGAGACGCTACACACTCTGCTCTAAAGACAAGTGAGACTGACACACACACGCACACCATACTTCCTGACTTATTCCTCATTATGTTCGTGCTGTATCTCCATGGTAGTGTGTGTGAGTTGTGTGTTAATGTGTGTTCAGGTTTGTGATTCTGGCCTGTGATGGACTTTTCAAAGTTTTCTCAGCAGATGAGGCTGTTCAGTTCATCAACAAAATTCTACAGGTGGGTGTTTGTGTGTGTGTGTGTGAATGTTTTTGTACACATTATATAAGTGTTGTTTTGTGGTCAGATGATGATGGAGATGGAGGTTTCAGATTAGCGGTAAGGTTTTGGTCCGTGTATGATGACGGTTTCAGGGGATTGCTGTCATTAATAGAACAATAGAGATATGGGGCTTGAGGTTTGGGATGAATTAATGATTACGCAGGTTTGAGACTGATTCATGGTGTTTGTGACACTGTAAGTTTGGGATCAATTGATGGCTGCACAGGTTTGAGGCCGTTCAGGCCAGCAGTGGACTCTGTGCTAGGTTTGATATTTGGGTCAGCAGTGTTTACACTGTAGCTTCACCTGATGTCAGACTCTTCTTCTCCGCTTCTGTCATACAGGACGAGTCTGAGGAGATGAAGGAGGAGCAGACTGTGGAAGACGGGCGTTATGAAGCTGCGTGTCAGAAACTGGCTACCGAGGCTGTGAGGCGAGGCTGTGCGGACAACGTCACTGTCATCCTGATCTCCATTGACTTCTGACACATTTCTCTTTCTCTCTCATTCTCTCTTTCTCACACACACACACACACCCCAGCTGAGTGTTTAGGCTTCTCATTGCATTTTATTCATGTGGACATTTCTAAAAGTCTTTCACTCAGTCTGGGGATATTCCGTCAAATAAAAATCTTGCCAATGTCAGATATGCTGTTTGTTTGTGTTTATTGCATTGTTAGATGGAAAGGAAGGCACTTTATCCCCATGAATCTGCTGCCAACGTCAGCATTTAATTCTTTATATTAAACCAAACTAAACTTTGGCCTTATATTTTGTTGCTGCTAACAAACAAAAGAACAACCAGCCACGTGGTTAACATTAAGCTAGATACTGAATCGCTATTGGTGGATTTGTGGCTCCGCCCCTTTCAAAGACATTAGCAAGATAAAAGTTCGTATTTATAGAGATATAGAGAGAGTAGATTGGCTGAACCTCGTCCTAGTCGTGATGTGTTTTGGGAACTTTAAACGTTTTTTTAAGGCAAAATATTACACCGTTTTACAGTAATAACCTTCTGTTATTTACACTTTTAAAACATCATAAATCAGCACTGCACCATTAAATAAACACCATTAAAAGTCCTCTAGTGATGACGCATGGTATGAAACTGCACATTGACCGAATTATACTGGAAAAAAAACAAACAAAACACTAGCTAACAAATTAGCAACAGAGACACCGTAAATAGTGCAATTTAATATTTAATGCCACCGAGTGCGTTTCAGGGCGGAGATTTAGTGTAGGTTGTGTAGGATGAAGCGGATGAAGGGGGGCTTTTATTTTGACAGGCGGTGAAACGGAGACCTGCTGCTTCACCCTGAGCAGAAAAACGGTGGAAAACAGACCAGCTGGTAGGTTTCAGGCTTTATATAGTGAAGAATATTTATTATTAACGTTATTAAAGTTGTCACAGTGTCGCTCATCTGCACATAACGCAGCAGTGATTCATTAAGAGTTAATAAATACAGTATTAATAATGATGTGTTAGAAACCGGACGCCCTGTGAGCTGTAAAACCCGGAATGGATCACTTCCTGGATTTTGAGGATTGTATCCGTGACTCTCCGGTTTTCAGGTACAGACCGCTTTACGCATCCATTGAAGAGCTTCCTGTTGATCTGAACAATTAGATTTAGTTTTCTTCTCTTTTACTGATTATCACCTTTATTTATACCTATAACAAAAGCTCACAACACAAACACGTTGCCATTTATTTAGTCTGAAATAACCACCGAATAATTCAGTCAGTTATCGCAGAGTGTCCGTGTGTCAGTGTATCACAGTGTCAGTGTATCACAGTGTCAGTGTGTCAGTGTGTCACAGTGTCAGTGTGTCAGTGTGTCACAGTGTCAGTGTATCAGTGTGTCAGAGTGTGTCACAGTGTCAGTGTGTCAGTGTGTCACAGTGTCAGTGTGTCACAGTGTCAGTGTGTCACAGTGTCAGTGTGTCAGAGTGTGTCACAGTGTCAGTGTGTCAGTGTCCGTGTGTCAGTGTATCACAGTGTCAGTGTGTCAGTGTATCACTGTGTCAGTGTGTCAGTGTCCGTGTGTCAGTGTATCACAGTGTCAGTGTGTCACTGTGTCAGTGTATCACTGTGTCAGTGTGTCACAGTGTCAGTGTGTCACAGTGTCAGTGTATCAGTGTGTCACAGTGTCAGTGTATCACTGTGTCAGTGTGTCACAGTGTCAGTGTATCAGTGTGTCAGTGTATCACAGTGTCAGTGTGTCAGTGTGTCACAGTGTCAGTGTGTCACAGTGTCAGTGTATCACAGTGTCAGTGTATCACAGTGTCAGTGTATCACAGTGTCAGTGTGTCACAGTGTCAGTGTATCACTGTGTCAGTGTGTCAGAGTGTGTCACAGTGTCAGTGTGTCACATTGTCAGTGTGTCACATTGTCAGTGTGTCAGAGTGTGTCAGAGTGTGTCACAGTGTCAGTGTGTCACATTGTCAGTGTGTCACATTGTCAGTGTGTCACATTGTCAGTGTATCACAGTGTCAGTGTGTCACAGTGTCAGTGTGTCTCAGTGTCAGTGTGTCAGAGTGTGTCACAGTGTCAGTGTATCACTGTGTCAGTGTGTCAGAGTGTGTCACAGTGTCAGTGTATCAGTGTGTCAGTGTCTGTGTGTCACAGTGTCAGTGTGTCAGTGTATCACTATGTCAGAGTGTGTCACAGTGTCAGTGTGTCACAGTGTCAGTGTGTCACAGTGTCAGTGTGTCACAGTGTCAGTGTGTCAGTGTGTCACAGTGTCAGTGTATCACTGTGTCAGAGTGTGTCACAGTGTCAGTGTGTCACAGTGTCAGTGTATCAGTGTGTCAAGTGTATCACAGTGTCAGTGTATCACTGTGTCACAGTGTCAGTGTATCACAGTGTCAGTGTGTCACAGTGTCAGTGTGTCACAGTGTCAGTGTGTCTGAGTGTCACAGTGTCAGTGTGTCAGTATATCACAGTGTCAGTGTGTCAGAGTGTCATCCTCTTTCTCACATCATTTCTTCAGGCTGTCTTTGGAGCGTCGTGAGAATGATCTCGAGGAGCTGGAGAGTCGCATGGAGAAGGTACAGTTTACCTACAGTAACACACACCACACACACACACACACACCATGTTTTTATAATTGTGTATCACATTATACCTGAGTGTCTGTCCTCGATTGTCTCTCTGTAGGTGATAAGGTCGT
>NC_062528.1:1060371-1070371 GCF_022655615.1 Tachysurus fulvidraco | reverse complement strand
TTTGTGTTTATTTGTGTGTGTGTATGTGTGTGCGTGTGTATGTGTCTGTGTCTGTGTCTGTCTGTGTGCATGTATGTGTTTGTATGTGTGTGTGTTTGTGTGTTTGTGTATGTATGTGTATGTGTGTCTGTGTATGTGTGTGTGTCTGTGTATGTGTGTGTCTCTGTGTGTCTGTGTGTGTGTGTGTGTCTGTGTATGTGTGTGTCTCTGTGTGTCTGTGTGTGTGTGTGTGTATGTGTCTGTGTCTGTCTGTGTGCATGTATGTGTTTGTATGTGTGTGTGTTGGTGTGTTTGTGTGTCTGTGTATGTATGTGTATGTGTGTCTGTGTATGTGTGTGTGTCTGTGTATGTGTGTGTCTCTGTGTGTCTGTGTGTGTGTGTGTGTCTGTGTATGTGTGTGTCTCTGTGTGTCTGTGTGTGTGTGTGTGTATGTGTCTGTGTCTGTCTGTGTGCATGTATGTGTTTGTATGTGTGTGTTGGTGTGTTTGTGTGTTTGTGTATGTATGTGTATGTGTGTCTGTGTATGTGTGTGTGTCTGTGTATGTGTGTGTCTCTGTGTGTGTGTGTGTGTCTGTGTATGTGTGTGTCTCTGTGTGTCTCTGTGTGTGTGTGTATGTGTCTGTGTCTGTCTGTGTGCATGTATGTGTTTGTATGTGTGTGTGTTGGTGTGTTTGTGTGTCTGTGTATGTATGTGTATGTGTGTCTGTGTATGTGTGTGTGTCTGTGTATGTGTGTGTGTCTGTGTATGTGTGTGTCTGTGTGTGTGTGTGTGTGTGTGTGTGTGTGTATGTGTCTGTCTGTGTGCATGTATGTGTTTGTATGTGTGTGTTGGTGTGTTTGTGTGTTTGTGTATGTATGTGTATGTGTGTCTGTGTATGTGTGTGTGTCTGTGTATGTGTGTGTCTCTGTGTGTCTGTGTGTGTGTGTGTGTGTGTGTCTGTGTATGTGTCTGTCTGTGTGCATGTATGTGTTTGTATGTGTGTGTTGGTGTGTTTGTGTGTTTGTGTATGTATGTGTATGTGTGTCTGTGTATGTGTGTGTCTCTGTGTGTCTGTGTGTGTGTGTGTGTGTGTGTATGTGTCTGTGTCTGTGTCTGTCTGTGTGCATGTATGTGTTTGTATGTGTATGTGTGTGTGTCTGTGTATGTGTGTGTCTCTGTGTGTCTGTGTGTGTGTGTGTGTGTGTATGTCTAGGGATCCTTGCTTGCGTGCGAATTCCTTCTGCAAAATGGTGCAAACGCCAATCACAGAGACCAACATGGACATGCAGCCATACACACGGCTACAACACGGGGACACACAGGGTAACACACACACACACACACACACACACACACACACACACACACACACACACACACACACACACTAAGGCATTGGCAAGTTGTTAGCAGGACTTGATGTGCTCTGCTGTGATTGGTCCACTCAGGCAGGTGTGTCTCCTGTTGAAGAGAGGAGCCAATCAGTACGCAGCAGATGAAAAGGGAAAGGACCCCCTTAGTATCGCCATAGAAACGGCTCACGCTGACATCGTGACTCTGTGAGTAAAGGAGCCGTGTGTATATGTATGTGTGTGCGTGTGTGTGCGTGTGTGTGTGTGTGTGTGTGTGTGCGTGTGTGTGTGTGTGTGTGTGTGTGTGTGTGTGTTTGTACGTGTGTGTGTGTGTGTCTGTGTGTGTGTACAAATAGAATATATTCAATACTTTTTATTTCTTTAAATTGTTTCTTGCAGTGAAATAAGACCTTTATTAGGTTTCCATCATCTGCCCCCTAGTGGACACATTTGTTTCAGTGTTTTCACCTGCACTGTGTAAACACACCACTGAGGTGTCATGCTAACATGCTAAACGCACGTGCGTGCGTGTGTGTGTGTGTGTGTGTGTGTGTGTGTGTCTTTTGCAGGTTGAGAATGGCCCGTATGAATGAAGAAATGAGAGAGTCTGAAGGATTTTTTGGATCAGTGGGTAAGAACCTCCATAATGCATCTTACACACGCACACACACACACACGCAAACACACACACGCACACACACACACACGCACACACACACACGCACACACACATGCACACATATACATACACACACACACACGCACACCCAGGTACTCAGGTTTTATTTTATTAAATTGCTTCTTAGTCTTCTTCTTCATTTTAAAACACTTCTCTGTCGGTCTCTTTGTGTAGGAGACGATGAAACATTTCAGGATATTGTCCGTGATTTCAGCAACATGGCGTCTCATGATCCAGAGCAACTGATGCGCAGACACTTCAGGGCTCAGGATGAGTCGCAGGAAGAACGGACGGACGGAAAGACACCAGAGACGAGCGGAGGACAGGACGAGTGAGGTGTCCTGCCCCGAGTGGACCAGTTTAGCTGTAGTTCTGACTGAAGGTTTAGGTTTAGAGTTGAGTTTAGGGTCATTAATGAACTGATAGAGTTCAGAGTAGAGTTTCATCCGGTGACTGAAGCGGATCAACAAGGGATTACTAAAAAGATGTAAAATAACTGCTCTGATCTCCTTAAACAAAGTGTCTAACAAGTTAAGGCACACATTTGTTTGCATTTTATGCTCTTATATATGTATATGTGTGTGTGTATGTATATATATATATATATATATATATATATATATATATATATATATATATATATATATATATATATACATATGCACATACTGTCCAGTTTATTAGGAACACCACCAGATTGGATAACTGCATGAATGTGCAGCCGTTCCTAATAAAGTGGGCAGCAGGTGTCTATGTTCATATGTCGTCGTTAACCGTCGATCGTATTCGCTAATCATCACCACTGATAATCATCACTGGTACTGAGTTTTAAACTAATATAAATATCACGTTACTGCCGTTCTCCAGTCTCACGTTAGACTCTAATACCTTTTATTTTTTAATGGTACATTATTTTATGTACGTCTACATTTCAGTCGTCTAAAGCAAGTTTTTCAGTCTGTACTGCTGAGTTACGTAATTCTGACCTCTCGGGTCTTATTTCGTCTGCAGCGATGAACGTCGATCGAAACTTTACATATTTACATTTAAAAAAAGAGAAATGTTTGCTGCACGCTGTAATCTTACGGCTACTGTAACAGACTGATCCGGGAACAGCCTTTATCCAAACACACGGAGTGACTCGGCTCCAGCCGAACACCGGATCAGTAACGTTACACACAATGTGTTGCTGTATTTAACTTAAATTTAACTTAAAGATGTTCGTCTTTTAATATCGTGTTGCTCACCAGTTCGTATCTGTGTAACGGACATATAACTCTACAGGTATATAATAACACACTGATGTAATAAAATGGATCTCATTCCTGAAATGCTGGGTGTCATTTTTTGTGTTTGTGTGTATAGAAAATAAATCCACACATTCCGACCAATCGGAATCAAGAACTCAACAGTCAAATGGATAAATAACTGCTGTCACACGTTTAGGCTCCTATTTTATTATAATATAATATTTTTACCACATATTGTTTGCACGAAGCAGAAAAAAGCTCCGACGTGTTTATTAAAGACATCCGAGATTAGGGTTAGGTTATGAATCAGAGTGCAGGGTCGAAGAGGTGTTGGATTGTTTGGCGTTCTTGCTGATTGTCTCTTCCAGTTTCTTCATCTCGTCTTCTATCCAGTGCAGGAAGTTTCTGATTCTCGTGTACACGCCGTATTTCCCGTCTGCAGCACACTGCTCACCCCAGCTCACCACTCCAGTCAGGAACCACGTCCCCCTGTAGTTCACCACGAACGGTCCACCGCTGTCACCGCTACACGCGTCTTTCTCCGCACGCAGAAACCCGGCGCAGAACATGTTATCGGTGATCACCTGATCCGTGGAATCCATGCACTCCTTCTGGTCCACTACAGGAAGCGACACTTTCATGAGGAAACGAGAAGAGCGGCCGAGGAAATGAGTCGCACCCCAGCCGCTCACTAGGCCGTTCTCCCCGGGTCGCTCCAGACGTTTGGCCAGGTGAGTGTTGGGAAGGCAGACGGGGGAGACGACTGAACTGAACACGACGGGCTCGGCCAGGTACAGCAAAGCCACGTCGCTGTCAAACGTGTACTCGTGGAAATGAGGATGAACAACAACCTTCTCCACCTTGATCTTCTGCTCTCCCGCATCGGGACGGAATTTATCAAAGTCTCCTGCACACATACCAAACAGAGGATAGAAGAAATATGTTCCATACACTCTTCACCTACCCATCCAACCACACACACACACACACAAACACACACACACACAAACCCTATAATCCTGAGAACCCAAAATCATTCATTCATTCATTCATTCATTCATTCATCTTCTACCGCTTATCCGAACTTCTCGGGTCACGGGGAGCCTGTGCCTATCTCAGGCGTCATCGGGCATCGAGGCAGGATACACCCTGGACGGATTGCCAACCCATCACAGGGCACACACACACTCTCATTCACTCACACACACACACTACGGACAATTTTCCAGAGATGCCAATCAACCTACCATGCATGTCTTTGGATCGGGGGAGGAAACCGGAATACCCAGAGGAAACCCCCGAGGCACGGGGAGAACATGCAAACTCCACACACACGAGGCGGAGGTGGGAATCGAACCCCCACGTGAGGCAAACGTGCTAACCACTAAGCCACCATGCCCCCCAACCCAAACTAAAAAAAAATTAATCCCAAATCCCACAAAATCCAGAATCCAGATCTGAATCAACAAATCCCAGGGAACTCATGCCCTAAGTAATCAAACGGTGAGGGTTCAAGCCCAAAAAGAATCAAACCAAAAGAACACGTAATCTATCTGGAGCATCTCAACTCAAGAAATCCTAAACCCAAAGAGGTCAAATCCAAAGTCTGAACCCAAGGAAACTCCAACCCAAGAAAACCTAAACCCCAAAAAAGCTCTGAGCCCCCAAACATGTGGTGCTTGATGCTCACCGAGGGTCACATGGTCAGGTGTTTCCTGGAGACAATGAGCCGCTGTAACGACCCACCTCTGGTTGATCAACGTTCCTCCACAGAAACCATTCTCATCTTTATTGCGTAGCAGAGCCTAGAAAAGACACACCGCATACATCACTGCTACTCATTCACTCATAGTTTCATCATCACATGACCACAGGCTCCACCTACCTGCCACGGACTTCCACCCTGACGCTGCAGCATGCCACCGACGATACGTTTATCCGAGTCATCGGATGTGGATACGTTGTACAGCGCCTGGGTGGTGCTCTCTGGAGAGTGGGTGTGGTTTGATGTGTACTGACTGTTGTTTTTGGGGTAGTGGGTGTGGTTTTCTGCTGTGTGGGTGTGGTTTAGATCATCCAGTAAGGAGCGCAGTAGAAAGCCCTGAGTCCATTGTTTTCCACATGGGTATCGTGCTGTAAAGGTTTATCAGGTGAGTTACAGGTACGATGAATGTTTTTACTTATTATTTATTTACCCACCCGACACTTGGCAGGTTTTTCCGTCCTCCTCGAGGTTATATCCATCAGCACAGCTGCAGGTGACGCTGGAGCCCACCGGTTGTGCGTCCTTGCAGTAGTGTAAACACCCTCCGTTCTTGTACTCGCACTCAAACAGCTCTACACACACACGCACACAGCACACGGGTTAAAGCAGCACCAATAGGACCAAAGTGCAGGTCTTACATTCATTAATTAATTTTCTACCCCTTATCTGAACTTCTCGGGTCACGGGGAGCCTGTGCCTATCTCAGGCATCATCTGGCATCGACCCAGGAAACACCCTGGACGGAGTGCCAACCCATCACAGGGCACACACACTCTCATTCACACACACACACTCACACACTACGGACAATTTTCCAGATATGCCAATCAACCTACCATGCATGTATTTGAACCGGGGGAGGAAACCGGAGTACCCGGAGGAAACCCCCGAGGCACGGGGAGAACATGCAAACTCCACACACACAAACCGGAGGCGGGATTCGAACCCCCGACCCTGGAGGTGTGAGGCGAACGTGCTAATGTGTAGAAATTTGGTGGAAAATAATGAGGTTCTGTCCCTCTGTGATATTGTTTAGTGACTGATATATTTACCTAATATTATATTATATTATATTATATTATATTATATTATATTATATTATATTATATTATATTATATTATATTAATTTATACCTAAAAATATAAGATCATTTATTCCACCAGCTTCTAGATCTTGTTACTGATTTCAAGCTTGAAGCAGTTTTACTCTGTTGGATAAATCATCAATAAAACAAACTCCAGCTTGAAATTAATGACTGCAGCCAGAAAGCATTTCATTTTGTTTTATAATAATTCGATTTAACATATTCGCCAAAATACTACTGGAGTTAGGGGTTTGTACTACGGCGGGATTTTATCAGAGCTTTTCTGTTATTTTACACAAAAGTAAATAACGTCTTTCACCAAATGTTACTTAAAATGACAGAAAAATACTAAGACATTTTCTTTATTTAATCACCATGGAAACAAAATAATTTTTGAAATAACTACATTTTTAAAATAATAAAATATATATATATAAATTTGATTTCTTCAAGATCAAATTTTAAGACATTTGTAGAACATTTTATCTTTAGGATGAATGTGATGAATAAGGATTTAGTGATGATGATGATGAGGATGAGGGTGATGATTATTTGTGTCCTGTGTCTTATCTCAGTGTCCACAGTGAGTGTGTAAGGGAACCTGTCTCACAGTGAGTGTGTAAGCGAACCTGTCTCACAGTGAGTGTGTAAGCGAACCTGTCTCACAGTGAGTGTGTAAGGGAACCTGTCTCACAGTGAGTGTGTAAGGGAACCTGTCTCACAGTGAGTGTGTAAGCGAACCTGTCTCACAGTGAGTGTGTAAGCGAACCTGTCTCACAGTGAGTGTGTAAGCGAACCTGTCTCACAGTGAGTGTGTAAGCGAACCTGTCTCACAGTGAGTGTGTAAGCGAACCTGTCTCACAGTGAGTGTGTAAGCGAACCTGTCTCACAGTGAGTGTGTAAGCGAACCTGTCTCACAGTGAGTGTGTAAGCGAACCTGTCTCACAGTGAGTGTGTAAGCGAACCTGTCTCACAGTGAGTGTGTAAGGGAACCTGTCTCACAGTGAGTGTGTAAGCGAACCTGTCTCACAGTGAGTGTGTAAGGGAACCTGTCTCACAGTGAGTGTGTAAGCGAACCTGTCTCACAGTGTGTCCCCGTGTAACGTGGTGGACACACACACGTGTGAAGTCCTTCGTTTACACTGCAAACCCCTCCGTTAAAACACACGTTTTCATGACACTTACTCTGACCTGAACAACACACACACACACACACACACACACACACACACACACACACACACACACACACACACACACACACACACACACACACACACACACATCATATAACAATACTGATATCACAAGACCTAAACTGTACAGTGCCATTAATTTTAAACACACTTACGTTGGTATCGATACCAAAACTCTGTCTGTATAAAAAAAAACATATAAAAATGAATGACAAGACAAGATTCTATAAACAACACACACACACACACACACACACACACACACACACACACACACACACACACACACACACACACACACACACTCTCTCTCTCACACACACACACACACACACACACACACACACACACACACACACACACACACACTCTCACACACACACACAGTCACTGTACTGTTTTCTCTGTGCTCTGAAAGATTTCTGCAGCTTCCTCTCTCGAGCAAATCTCCTCGTAACACTCGCGCTCCAAATCTCCAGGCTTCACTTCCTCCAGAAAGTAGTTGGCTCGGCGGTGCCTCAGGATCCGTGTAGCATCCCTGTGATTCAGAAACACTGAGACACAACAGGATGCTTACTGAACACTCGAGCTAACACCGACACCAGCACCGACACCACCGCTGAATCCTGAACCCTGAACCCTGGATGTATGACCCTACCTGCTGACTGAAGGCCGATTGTGTACGTAGTGAATAAAAGAATCACCAAACACCAGATCGACGACTCAGACATCTGGACTCTTCTGAAAGAGTCGGACACGTGACGATTTAGTTAATCGGTTAGATCCGTTTCTCACCTGGGAAAAAAAACATGTCGTGAAGTGAAAAAGCTTCGTTTACTCACTGTGTCACGATCACATGTGAGAATGTTTTTTTTTTCCTGCTCGGTTCACGGTTCAGCAGCCGGGTGACTTTAAATCCGTCTATTTACTCTGTGATCACTGCATGACCTTTAGACAGGTGAATATTTACATTTTCACACACGGTTTGTAGAAATGTAACTTAAGCTCCGTGTTTGTCTTCACGAGACTAACGTCAGGAAATAATAAAACGTCATGAAGACGGATAAAGTAGGACATCTGGTAGAACGTTTAGGAAATAAATCAAACCCGGCTTTGTCCCAGACCGCAGGTCCGTTTGGACGTCACGGTTTATTAGCGTGGTCACGCCGGGGTCACCGGCTTTATGGGACACCAACACCTTCTGCAGACTGGAACAGTTTCTCTCCTAACATCACCCTCGGTCCGGTTCGTCCATCTTTACATGTACAGCATTTAGCAGACACCCTTATTCAGAGTGACTGAGGAAATAAGGTTTAAGGGCCTTGCTCAGGGGCCCAGCAGTGGCAGCTTGGTGGACCTGGGGTTCAAACCCACGACCTTCCGAATCAGTAGCCCAACACCTTAACCACTGAGCTATCACATCTTGTTGTCGGCGCCATATGATGAAAGGCGTCGCCAGAACACGATGCTACCACCACCGCGCTATTCTCCGAGAGATTAGAACATCTCTGAGTTTCCACAGTGATGGAACGAGATCTTCAATCCACTCATAGTGAATCAACTGTCACATTTTTTTAGTATAATTTCTCACCACATTGTCCAAAACATGCTCCTTATATTATTTATTTATTAAAGAAACAAGACGAACATCATGCTTTCGATCGTTTAATCGTCTACAATTTAGACTTCGACAATTGGAATGAAATTACAGTTGTAGTTTTTTTTGAGCTGTTATGATCAGCAAACAGTGTCTTCTGGTTAAAACTCCTGGTCTTCTTCTTCTTCTGTGTGGAAGACTTAAGAACTTTCGCACTTTCCCTTGTGCATCACCTTCACGTGCTGGTTCCGTTTTCTGCACAAAAAATGGGAATAGGAAGCGAAATGAAATCGAGAATAATTCAAACAAACAAAAAACATTTCATGTGCTGATGTTTTTTTTATTTATTTAAAGTTAAATTAAAAGCCATCTTACTTATTTTCCGCACAGAGGACACACTCGGTCGAGTAGGTCTCTCCGTCGTCACCGCACACGGGGTCGAACTCACGGGTGCACGTTAAAGTGGGATAATTTTCACACTCGGCCTGTTACAGATCACAGTGTCACACTTGTATATAAATAAATAAGACATTAAACCACGTTTGAGCGCTGAATAAAACGCTCCATCACACCGCCCTCATATCGTCCTGTGACTCAACGTCCTGAAGTGTTTTATTTCTTTATAATATTAATCATAATTGTGACTTTTTTACACACTAGTCTGAGTGAAGTTTGAGCGATTACCTCTCTGGGCTGCGACCCTTCATCTGATGATACGACATCTGTACGGAGACAATAAACACGGCAGGTCACGACAGTTTGGACAGATGAACCATGTTCTCTTGGTTCTAAGACACATCTTCAGGTCGAATTAAATAGTTAACGGTTTCCTTTAACAGAATTCAGAGACACGTTTATTCATTTATTTTCCCTATAAAGATATTCCACGGTTAGCAGAACAAACTTTATTAGTTAGCTTGTTTCACACAGTTTTTTATTTAGCTCAGTACATTTATTTTTTTAAGCAAGGAACACTCACATTTGCTAACCAAACCCTCTCAGTGTTGTTAGCTTGTTAAGCTAGTTTAGATTAGCTCACTCAATCGTTTGTCCAATTCACTCAGTTATTTAAAGTTCAGGCTAATCATTGTTGTTA
>NC_062528.1:1042871-1055371 GCF_022655615.1 Tachysurus fulvidraco | reverse complement strand
GTTCGCTCTGTTTAGCGCACACACTCCGACGCTCCTCTACAAACGTTTTTGTCCAGGAGGAATTTTTTTGTGGTCACGTGACCAGAGCGGCAGTCGTTCAACAGACAGGAGGAACATGAGGTCACCTTTAGGCGGCAGGTCTATTGTTCCTGAGCAGCAGTGAGTGGGTGTTGGGGCGTGCTGCGTGGCACCGGGTGTCACTTGAGCCTTCGGGGTGGCAGGTAAAGTTTATATTGAAGGCCCTGAAAGTGACTGGGCTTAGAGGAAGGCTTTAAACATTCCATCGCAATCCTACTTTTCACTGACCATCTAATGGTCTCATTGACAAAGAGACGAAATGAAACACTGCCATGTAAGTAAAGTGGCAGGGTTCAGGAAGGATCGCGTTTCTGTAATCTTTATTTGTACTTTGCAAACACGCACACACACACACACACACACACACACACACACACACACACACACACACACACACACACACACACACACACACACACCCCTACAGAAACTTCCTTACTACCAGAAACTGGGATCAAGACGTTACTATATACGATGTCCAGAAATTCTTTCAGGAGAAAATCTGCTCAGATACAAGATCTATTCGAGTGATCGATTGATCAGTCGATCGACGGTTACGTTCAGGAATACTCGTTCTTTACTAAAACTTCCCGATTCACAAAGTCACATGACCTCTCCTTCAGAATTGTATTTTAATCTGCACCGTTAAAACGCTCACACGACAGAAATAAATGACTATTTTGTATTTTAAGGCCGGGAAGTGTTTTGTGAAGCGTGGTGGCAGAAGGAACATGAACTTATGGAAGGAGAGGTGAGGAAATCTCTTGGAGTCGTGCGGCGGCACTTTGATGCCACTCGGCGGTAAGTTCTATCTGTGGGGGTCCACACGTGTCCTACCCAAACCAATATGGCCTTCCTCCTTCCTTCCTACATACAAAAGGAGCGTATTTAGAGCTGAGGTGTGTGTATGGAGCATGCCTGAAGCTGGCAGGGGGCAGAAGCGACGCGACTAGGCAAGGAGTGCAGCAGCCAGAGCAGCCTGGAGAGCAGGAGAGAGCCCTGGGCTTAATTGGCAGGATAGGCTCTGCTGGAGACTATTGTTCACGTAAAAGAGGCTTAGCATTGCCGCGTGTAGTAAGGCCACTGAGTCTGCTGCTCCACGCGTCTGGAGTGTAATTCTCTAAGGGGGAGGGTGTTAATAATAAGATGAAGGTTTAAAAAAGGGGAGGATAAGTTAAAGGGGTAAAAAAAGAGGACCCCTGTGAAGAAGTCAAGGGTGATGACTTTGTTTTGACTTTTACGCTGAGATGTTATTCACAGTCATCGGCTCCACGGGAGGCATCGGTTTCAGGCCCCCAGTGGATGCTGGTTGTTGGCCAACAAACCCCGAACAGGCTCGGCTGGTCATTAGGGCTCTCTGTGGGAGTGTTTAAGCAGAAAGGGTCCAGGCTGCAGGACAGCTGGGCTGGGGGAGTGTGGGGTGTGGGGTGTGGGGGGTGTTTGAGCCCTGGGTTTGTTGCCCAGGTATCTCCACCTGTACTCTCATTACCAACCCAGAGTGGAAGCAATTAACTGCCCAACTGCTCCAAGAAAAAAGGGGGGGGGGGGGACTGGGACTGAGGTGGGACATAAGGAGCAAGGAGTGTGTGTAGTAGGAAAGGGTCTGGGTCTAATTAAAAAAAATAATAAAAAGGGAGAATCAGACAAGGATTCTGTGGGACCCGAAGTCAAAAAGACGTTTCACTTTATTGAGAGAACTAGATCAGACTAAATCAGACTAGATCAGACTAGATCAGACTAGATCAGACTAGATCAGACTAGCATCAATCAGTCGATCTACGGTTGTGATTAGCTTCAATCTGAAAAACCACCAACTCATTTTAATCTGCAGGAAACGTTCAGCGCTTAAAGACAAACAGACAGACAGACAGATTGACAGACAGACAGATTGACAGACAGACAGATTGACAGACAGACAGGCTGGTTGACAGACAGTGAGCTAGTAAGCTGGAGCATTAGGGAAGGTGGGGAGTGAAAAAAAACCACCATTCATATCACAATGGGGCACCTGACAAACAGCTCTGCCCTTAATTACCCAAGCTGCCATTTCTGCCTTTAATTAAAGCAGCTCTCTGTAGGCTTAACAGGTCAGACCCACAGTCTAGCAGAAACGAACATGGGGCAGACGAAGCCACATCAAATAGAAGTTGGGCAAACGTCATTGTGCCCAAAATGGTATCATCAGATTGCCAGCATCAGATTGCCATATTAATTCTAATGAATGCCAAAATAAATATTACGTATTATTACTAATTGTTTATTTTATTTATGACCCCCGGTTCATGGAATATGTTCCATATGTCCAAAACCTTGCTGGAAAATCCAGTGTAAAACAGTTTAGATCCTGAACTGGTTAATCTCGTACGGGAGCCCGGATTAACAGGTCAGAATCGGTCCTGCGTCGCTTTCTGCTCGGCAAACTTTCTGTTCTGTTCTTCTGTAATGTGATAAAGTTAAGCTGATTTTTTTAAATGTATAAATTATCACAGGGTTGTGAACGAGATGTGGTGAAGTAACAGATGAAATAGTTCCTCATTGGTAATAAGCTTATGGTGGAAAATATCATCCTTTATCTTCGTAATGATTCGAATGAAGTAAAGAATGTAAATGAATCGCTTTTTTTTTAATTTGTTAACTTTAACGAGATTAAAAGTGCGTCGATGTATCACAGCATCTGTACTCCTACCAAGCTGGTACACCAATTAATCCATGATTTCACCTGATAATCCTCCAGTTTAACCACAGTTAAACATCAGTGCCGTCCTTTTCCCAGCTTCTTCAGACTGGTCCACCGGTTTCTCCATGGTTGGAACATCTCACCAGGCTGGTACACTGTTAATCATGGCTGAACCAGCTTCACCAGGCAGTATCACCAGATCATAAGATTCTCTAGGCTGGAGTACCAACCAGTTCATCCAGTTCTGTCCAATTAAAGCTGATCAGTACATGAGCTTAACCAATGGTGGTTCAAGCTGGATGTTCCTGTGCCCAGGTGGGTTGTTGGCTCGTTTTGAAAGCCAATTCATCTGTTAATTGTGATTAATTAATTACACAAGCACGGCACAAACATGCATCTATTACGAGTGCGTTATCTGTTCAATCCAAATGACATTATTATTCATCTACATTCCTAAATATAGCCTAATAAATCTACCAGTGTTTTTTTTTCTCTTTTTTTTGCATCTGAAGTCAACCATGAACAGGAGAGGTTGACTTGTGAATATGGTTCCTTCTAAAGTTCCTCCCTTATGTCATCTAAGGGATTTGTGTCCGGTGTCCGATATGAAGAGGTTCTGACTACACCGGATCTAAAGCAGACTTATCTTTCTACTACATTGGATTTCCTACAATTAAAAGGCCCAGATAAATCCCAGAGATACTTAAAAGTCTCAGCCTGAAGGCCTTGCAGATGGTGTCCGGCTTTGGTGGACAAGAGGGTTGGCGTTTTGGAAAATGAGCATCTTCAGTAGACAATGATTAAATACCCAGTTGTATAGGTAGCTACAAGAGAACACCCAAGAATCTACTGTCTTAAATCTGTCAGTACCTGTCATGCTGGTCATTCTAGTGGAAACCTGAGCAAGCTGTTCTAAGCGAGGGCAGAGTGTTGAGTTCTACTGAGGATAATGTTCAGAAATGAAAGGAGCACTTTTAGGGCATGAACCTTGCGCTCAAACCCTCTTTACCATCCAGTACCAGTAATATATACCCATTATAGGTGTGTGTGTGTTTGTGTCTACAACATTTTAACTGGAGGGATGAACACATGAACAGATCTTCCTTTAAAGGGGCAGTGCAAGGATCCATTCATTCAACTCCAGTAACCAGGGTGGATCTGGAGATCATTCCATGCACAGGCTGCACATACGGTGAGAATATAACCTGGATGTAACACTAATCTGCCATGACACACACTCATTCCCACCATGGTTTGGTCAGGTTGACCAAGCTGGTGCACCACTTTAACCATGTTCTAACCAATTTTACAAAGGTTTTACATTAGTAGCAATTTAGGTACAATATGCCACCAGTTTTTTGGAGGTTGGAGAAAACCAGAGAACATGGAGAAACCCCAAAAGGACACGAAGAGAACGAACAAGACTTCACTCGATCATTTAAAACGTCTAAAACAATAAGCTACGGAGTTTAAACCGATCACTTTTTTGTCATTCTTTACTAAACGTCGCTGTTATAACATGGCACTAAAACTGTACAGCTGATTGGTTGGTACAAGAATAAGTAAAGTGGTAAAGCGAAGCCATTTATTACTGAAAAGCTTCAGCATTTATACAACAACATTTAGTAACTTTAAGCGATTTCTAGATCTCTCATTCAGACCAACCAGCACACCCTCGCATCCACCCACACATGCCCACACATCCACACACACACTGCATGCAGAGGACAAGGTATCAGGTGAAAGGGAAGAACTCTACATTGTTTAATTGTTAGAGTGAGGTGAAATAAACACTAACACCCACGCCTCTCCAGCCCCCTTATGTCTGCCCTGCCTCGCAAGCTTCTCATTTTCTCTCAAAATCTCTTCCCTTAATGTCCACAAAGCCCAGAAATCTACAAGGACATGAAACTTTGTCAGCTTGAAGTTATAGATGTATTTATGTGCATAAGGTCCTTAGTATTTTAGGTAAATGCTGTTTAAACAGTTATTGGGCCACTAATTTAATTATTCTGATTATTATTTTTGGTCCAACTCATTTATAACGTTCCCTATAACCACTTATAGACCCCGACTTTACACTAAAGCCTGCAACATGTGCAGTAGTGAACTAATAGTATCTCATGACCGAAATGTGTCCTAGCAGCACGCATGTGTGCAGAAACGCTTGTCATTTGAGCTCAAAAGTAATGTTAATGTGTGACTCGAAGGAATGCACATTTCACTTACCCCTGAGTTTGGGGGTGGCAGTAAGCATTTCCACCCCTCACCCGATCACCCACATGAATTCATCACCTGTCTCTACTGGGCTTACACATTAACGACTCGTCACTGTGCAATACAACAAGATGCGCGTTGGTGTCATCCCGGACACACACTTGCGCATGCACACACACGCGCGCGCGCACTCTTGTTGGAGTAGGATTACTCTTAGCCATACGTTGAATCCCTCCTTCTCTCAGAGCGCAGAAACACGGCCCAGGACAGCTGTTGCGCATCTGTAGTGCAACGGCACAGCACGTCACGTGACGTCTCTGAGCGCTTCTGCCACCTGAATCGGGGCGCTAGAATGAAACTCTGATTCCGTGCCAGCGCGCGCGCTCTTTCTCCCTCTCTCTCTCTCTCTCCTCCTCCACCTCCCCAAAGGTTTTCTAGCGAGCTCCCGGGACTTCTGTCGCGCTTCCGAGCTCGCGCCTTGCTCCTAAAGTCCTGCCTGCGAAATGGTGAGTGTGATGTTTTTTTTGCACTTGTTGAGTATGTTCTGAATTTAGAGTCTAGTGCGCATGCTGTGTGAATTTATACTTTATATATACATCCCAAGCAGAAGCAGTGTGTTACCTTACCGGGGATATCTAATGCCCAGGAGTAACTTTCCATCTTTCGTGTTCATGTAGCTTTTATTGCTGGTGCATTAAACTGACAGCTTTTAGTTCTCCGTCACCATGGACTTCATCTCATGATCAGAGTTCAAGCGTGATTAAGCTCTTTATAGCTTAATTGGGATTTTATTTGGTCCTGAGTCTGAAGGGAAAATGTTGTGCAAAGGAAAAAAGACTCAGTGTGACGATCCTGTGACTGTTAATGGAAAACAAACAAACAAACAAACAAACAACAACAACAACAACGAGGCTTAGCAAAATGCAAAGTGAGAGAGTTATATAATGAGAGAGACAGTGAGACAGTGATGTCGTGAGAGAGAGTCAGTGGGAGAGTGATGTAGTGAGAGAGAAGGTGAGAGAGTGATACAGTGAGAGAGACATTGAGAGAGACAGTGAGAGAGTGATATAGTGAGAGAGACATTGAGACAGTGATATAGTGAGAGAGACATTGAGAGTGAAAGAGAGAGTGATATAGTGAGAGAGACATTGAGAGAGAGAGAGTGAGAGAGTGATATAATGAGAGAGACAGTGAGACAGTGATATAGTGAGAGAGACATTGAGAGAGAGAGAGTGAGAGAGTGATATAATGAGAGAGACAGTGAGACAGTGATATAGTGAGAGAGACATTGAGAGAGAGAGAGAGAGAGAGAGAGTGAGAGAGTGACATAATGAGAGAGACAGTGAGACAGTGATATAGTGAGAGAGACATTGAGAGTGAGAGAGACAGTGAGAGAGTGATACAGTGAGAGAGACAAAAGTTCTAGAGGCTCTAGACACATTTGTGCGTTCCTAAAAGAATCACTGATTGAATTGTTGCTGCGCTTTTGCCCGTTGTTTTGAACAGAGCTCCATCCTCTCCTGCCGAGACGCGCGCTTTGACTGCGCTTACTCCGCCTCCACGGCTCGCGACACTGTTGACGTTTCCACGGCAACGCTCGTCTCCCTCTGGGACACCGGTCGCTTGGACGACGCAGTTTGCCCGCGCGAGCGTAAGTGGAACAAAAATTGCGGGATTTGAAGCGCGAGAGCTTTTTTTCCTGCTTTTTTCCCCGGCAGTTGCGCGCCATCTCTATTGCATTTCTATTGTACTTCACTGTTCGGTATATCAGACCAGCTCAGGGTTCTAAAACCTAGCATATTGTTACACATCTACTCCATCCACCGAGGATTAGGTTTAAATCTCATTAATATTATTATTCAGATAAATAATAATAATAATAATAATAATAATAATAATAATAATAATAATAATAATAATCATCATCATCATCATCTTACAATACTCTATCTGTTATGGAATTTGCTCATGAATCGATCTGAATATTATAATAGTTATTATTTGGATAATTTGCATCCTAATTTCTGAAACTGTGATGTTTGTTTGTTTTTTCTTTAGATTTGCTTTAAAATATCTAAACTTGCAGGTAAAAGCAGTGAAACACAGAACATTTAGGAATTAGAATCATTAGAAACATTAGGAATTAGAAACAGTTTTAATGTTGATACTGAATCGGATGACAACCTCAGTTGTTTACTTGAATTTTATTTATTCCTCTTTTTTTTTTATTTTTGCTTTGTTTACTGCAGATATGTTAGATATTTGTCTCCATTTCCTTTCATCCGAGTGCCCCGGTGCTGAATTCCTCTAGAGCACAAATATCGTTTATCTCAGTGTTTTAAGGTTTTTGTTTGACCGACATTTACATTTAGAGAATTTTATCACAACATCTAATAAATCAATTGTGTTCTTATCCCAAAAAAAATAAAAATAAATAAATGAATGAATGAATAAATAAATAAATCTGAAAACTAAAGCCAAATTCCTCGCTTTGTGACAGACATTTTTAAAGAACCCAGAACACAAGTCTAAACCCAAATCTTAAATCTGAATTAACCTTATTTGAAATGTTAAAGCAGGTTTTATAACCTATTTACATTATACAGTAATTGCTGACTGCTTGGTGTGAAGCTGTGAAGGGAAATGAAATCATAATCTCCGTTTGGTTTGATTCAGTCGTTCACTGTCTAGATTCCTCTAGAATAAAAAATATGTTGAATTCTTGAAAGATTTTTTTTTTCATTTGATTTTCATTTGATTTTCATTTGATTGAACATTTTTTTTCATTCTGTCTAAAATTGAATTTTGTTTTTGCAAAAAAAGAAGAAAAAACAACAAAACAATATTAAGTGAGAAAACCATTCACATTTTTTAAATTCCCTTTCAAAATAATAAAACATTGCAAGCAAAAGAAGTCAAACACAGAACCCCCTCGACTTCTCCAAATGAATTTCTAAAATGTTCGAATGTTTATGTTCTTAATCTTAACTTCTATATTACAATTACTGTAGAGCAAGTAGGTTTTTTTTAACATTGTGATCACATATTCTTAAGTATCAGATTTTAGACTGCTCTTTTACTGCAAAGCATCATTTTTTTCTCCAAATGTAAACAAATTCAAAACAATAGAATTCAAAAATTCAAGAATTTTTGCATTCTTGTTGAAAATCGCAGCGACGTGATCCTAACTGCACCGACTTTTGCCTCGTTCAGTTCCACAGCTGGTTCCAGCCTATGGCGCCCTGCATGACTCCGTCTGGCCCGACCAGTTGTCCCCTCACCTCCAGCGGAACAAGCAGGTCTGCTAAAGCCCTCTGTATTCCCAACAACACAAAGACGCAGCACGTGTATCATATAGGATCTTATTTCTGAACGCTAACTCTTGTTTTCTTATCAGCTTCAGGATACATTGATGCAGAAAGAAGAAGAACTCGCGAGACTCCAGGAGGAGAATAACAAACTCAAAGAATTTCTAAACTCATCATATGTGAAGTCACTTGAAGACAAGTCAAAGGTATGTTAAGGATCTATGTAAAGATCGATGTTTTTCGATCTGTCGCTGTCGCTAACTTCTTTCTCTTTCTGTCTCACGTAGAGGCTTTTCTCTGTTCAGAGGAGCGCAGACGTGCGTCACAGGAAAAGAGCTCTGCATGATGAGAGAGACTTCCTCAATGTGAGTCGGCTGCTGCAGGGCGGCGAGGGAAAGCGGACGTGCCGTAACCTTTCTCTGGAGTTCTGTTCCGCCGACGAGGTAGCCGCTACGCCCTCGCTGGACTCCTGGGTTCTGGAAACACTTGGACTGCAGGATGAGGACACCATCAACACAGACAGCAGCTTTAACAGCCCTACAACAGAGCACACGGCTTCCTTCAGCTCTCCGGCTCCGAGCACCGAGCACTTCAGCCCTGCGCTGCAGGATAGCACCATGTTCAGCCCTTACTCAGACAGCCACTGTGAATACAGCAGTGCCATCGAGTCGTCATGTGGTTTCAGTCACAGCATGGACGAAAGTGCAGACTATTTGAGTCTTGGTGCATCAAGGATGTACACCGTCACATCTACAGGCTCGCTTCAAGGAATGGAATTGCCTATTGGACACTTCACCCCACCTAAAGCAGCATCAACTCCTCAGCGTTCGCACGTCTCGAGCTCAGAGAGGCACCGGCGCGAGCTCGGCCACGGCTTCTCTGGACCACCCGGGGACGAGACCGCGCCGTTCTCCACACGCAGCAGAATGGACTTAGCTTTCAGCATGTCGCTGAGTCCGCAGAACAGCGTCAAGACCCACACGTTCCCACAAGGACAAGCTTTTACACGCAGAGACTCAGAAGGAGGATGGAATTTTACCTGGGTGCCTAAACAGTGTTCTTAAAATAAATATGTTACAGGGATATTATTAATCTATTTAAAATAAAAATACAGTTGTGGGGATGATGGAGACTAAATATGAGACAAAAAGAAGCCATGAAACTGTGAAACAAATAATGGGACTGAGTTCTATACGATACAGTTCGGTATTTTTGAAGAAACGTTGGTGTTATTTGTTCAGTCTGGCTCTGGAGTCATTTCAATGATTAACACATTGATTAATCTTTCGATCGCCTATTAGATGCTTAGAAAAATAATCATTAATAAACTATAATTCAAGTGCGTCGTGTTTCTTAACTTTTCTCAACCTCCCGGAACGCATTGGAACAACTTTAAAAAAGCGGCGACGTGTGTAAATGCGTCTAAATCGCTCGTCTCGCACATCTGATAATAAACACTCTCTCCAAAGTGCTCAGCTCAGCCTCTATTCTTCTCTTGATACTCCTATCTGGATGTTAACCCCAACCTGTCATTTCTTCTTTCACACCTGTTTCAGTCTTTCCCTCCTTTCCCTCACTCTTTCCCTCCCACTCTCTTTCTCCCACCTCTAAAAGACAAAAGAAGGAGGGGGGGCAGAGGTTCCATGTCTCAGGAGAGTCTCCCTCGCTGATCTGCCCTGTGGGTCTGAGACAGGCCGCATCTTCCCTGGGGGAGATCTAAAACGGGATGCTTCCAGCCTTCTATCCCTCCCTCGCTCAGCCTGGTGCTACCCACTCTGCCCCCAAGGGGACTGGGAATGCCAGGGAAAGTTGGGGCGCTGAAGCTAGCTGCTGAGGAACCGGGTGAGTGGTCTGTGTTTAATGACATGGTTAATCCCCCTGCAGATGCCCACCAGATTGGAAGGAGAAGAAGAGAGCAGGTTGGGGAACGAGCAATAAGAGACCGAGAGAAAGAGAAAGAGAGAGAGAGAGAGAGAGAGAGAGAGAGAGAGGGAAGTCTCCAGATTCGATGAACCCAGTGGGTTTACAAAAGGGGTCATAAAGGGGTCATTAGATGACTGATGAAGCTGAAATTTCCTCTGCTCTCACCGTACTCTCATATTGCAGCTCATTATGATGAGATCAGCATATAATTATATGTTCTGTCTCCGGCTGCAAATGGGAGTCGTAAAGGTCTAAACACAACACCAGCCTTCACAAAGCTCTGCTGAGACTCTGCACAGACTCGATAACAGGCTAAAATCTGATCAATTGCTTGACCTTAACGTTGAGGAGTGTGTTGTGTCACGAGGTTACAGGCCGAGGATCGGGAATGATTCGATGCCGCAAGCATTTCGTTTGTACGTTCAAACCGAACACAAACAAATCAATTAGCTGCTGATTTTGTGAAGCTTAACGTTGTGTTCTTCATGTTGTGTCCCTTCTGCCTGAGTCTCTGTGGCACTTTGACCAATAACAACCTTCTCAAGCTTCTGTTCACTCCTCAGTCAACATTTGTGCCAAAGAGCTCATTGGAGGACGTGCTGTTGAATCCTGAAAGCCGATTGGTCGGAACGTGTCTGGGATGTTTACTGTATATTAATGTGCTTGTTTTTATACGTCGTCAATACAGAAATAAAGCAAACTCTGTGATATTTGGGGCATTTTGCACTTTTTCAAAATGACTCAAATATTCAGTAGATTTGTGCAGGGACACGTCGTGTGACATCATCTCAACGCTTCCATTTCACGTGTGTGGAACATCATGGAGTTTTTACCGGTAGGGTTAGGGTTAGGGTTAGGGTAAGGGTTAGGGTTAGGGTCAGTGTGCATGTGCATCCTGTGTGTGTGATTTCACCAATTCAAGTAGATATATGCAAAAAAAAAAAAAAAAAAAGAGAGAAGAAAGGCACAAAAATGCTGCAAGTTTCACTGCAAATTTTGAAAAGAAAAAAAAAAAGAAAAGAAAAGAAAGAAAGAATGTTGGCTGCACCCAGAGGTGGGAGTAAGTCACACATGTGCACGTCACAAGTAAGTCTCGAGTCATGAATGTCAAGTCAAAGTCAAGTCGAGTCTTTTTTGAATATTTGTCAAGCAAGTCTCAAGTCTCAAATTTGCGACTTAAGTCTGACTCGAATCAAGTCATATGACTCGAGTCACCCATCTCTGACTGCAACAATAACATATTCATTCATTCATTCATTCATTCATTCATTCATTTCCTACCGCTTATCCGAACTTCTCGGGTCACGGGGAGCCTGTGCCTATCTCAGGCGTCATCGGGCATCGAGGCAGGATACACCCTGGACGGAGTGCCAACCCATCACAGGGCACACACACACACTCATTCACTCACACACACACACACACTACGGACAATTTTCCAGAGATGCCAATCAACCTACCATGCATGTCTTTGGACCGGGGGAGGAAACCGGAGTACCCGGAGGAAACCCCCGAGGCACGGGGAGAACATGCAAACTCCACACACACAAGGTGGAGGCGGGAATCGAACGCCCGACCCTGGAGGTGTGAGGCGAACGTGCTAACCACTAAGCCACCGTGCCCCCCCCCACAATAACACATTGACATAACTGATAATAAGACTAAGTGAAAATGTAATAACCATCCTAGTTTTCTGTAAAATGTTGTTTATTAACATTTAAGGAAGGAGTCTCCGGTTTCAGCCTGTAAGTTTTCCGACTTCAGGACAAAGAAGTACTTGGTTCTTTTGTTTTTTTCTGATTTTTTTGAGCTGTTGTAAGTAACAGAAACTCGGGATGTTTCCCAGCATTAAGTGTAAATGTAAAGGTGAGAAACACACAACCTGTTGTTCATTAATAAATAAATAAATAAATAAACACTTAATGACGTGTAGTTACAGCACGTGACCGTTGATTAGTTTCCTGTAACAGCACAAAGTAAGAAAAATTCAGTGTTTTTAATCTACTTTAATCAACATTGTGTGTGTTTATATATGTTTGTGTGTGTGTGTGTGTGTGTGTGTGTGTGTGTGTGTGTGTGTGTGTGTATGTTTTTTAATCAAAGCACATTTGTTACTTCCAACCCTCCAACAACCCCCCAGCCCCCCTTTGAACCCCCACCCCACAGTGTGTGTGGTTTTGTGGTTGCATGTAAAATCCTACAGGATAAACAACGCCTCATGTTTTAATTAATCTGTTTGAATGAAATCGCTGAAATGAAACGGAGGAAAATCAGTTAGTGTTTAATTCTTTTTTATT
>NC_062528.1:1024396-1042371 GCF_022655615.1 Tachysurus fulvidraco | reverse complement strand
TTATAAATTCCATTTCCTCTCAGTAGGTACTCTCAGCAACCATGCTATTGGGGAATGCGACTGATATTCAGCACATTGTTTGGGCGTTTACCGAGGCTGAACGTTTAAAAACGCGGCAGCTCCTTCGCGGAAAGTCGCTAAATCGGGAACTAGCTGACGAATCTCTCGCATGCTGCACGTTACACAGACGCAAGAACGAGGAGCACACGGTTTTGCTGCGTTCGCAACCGAAGCCGATTCTTATCCCCTCACGTCTCTCAAGTTGCGCTCCAGCGGGCGTTATCTTGCTGCCGGTTGCCATGGCGATAGCTCCATGATACCTGGAGTGATACAAAGGGCTGCAGGATGCTTTGTGAGGCACACATTTGACCACAGATTAGATGGTCTGATTTCCATCTAATCACCAAGGAATGTTTGATCGATTTAAGATGTTTGCTGATGCAGGATGTTAACCAGGGAATATGTAAACATATATTGACAAAACCTTAGCGTAGAGAATAAAGGTTTAGAGATATAAATGTTTACTGGTAATGCGTTTTTTTTCCACAAAGCATCGTTTAATGTGTTTCTGCGACTGTAAAACAATACAGTCTGCCTCTTCTAGCTGTTGTCTCTTAGGGGCTTTTTATGGGCTTTTTACACCCGGTCACTTCCTGCGTTTTCTGTGATCCGATATCTACCCGACGGTAAAAAGACCAGGTCTAAATGCCCTCCGAAACGTTTTGGAGACGGATATAAACCCGATGGTACAAACCCCTTCAGGAGGTGGTCTGGGACGCGTTTCAGATGAAACTGGACAGGTGTGAATGTGGTTGTTCGAGCCACATACGTCAGCGCTAAACTCCTCCCAAACAGAATTACGTCACTCGCAGGTGACTCACGAGTCGCGCATCGCGCCAGAAACAAACATGTTTTCCCACCAGCGCTGTTCTGATCTTTCACCCAGGCGTAAAACGCTTTGCTGCCGCCAGCGAAAACGCAGCAAACAGTAAATGCTGTTTTTTGTAACAACAGCATACACTAAAGTGTGTTCCATTACAATTACCCCAGAAATGAGGTCAAATATATCTGCATTTTGGGCGGGAGCAGAAAGATAGGATCGATATCCGATTCGCCGAGACGCGTTTATGTGGTCTGATGTAAATGGGACAGTTTTAACAGATCGGATAGCTATCGGATCAAAGACAACACAGGAAGTGACCGGGTGTAAAAAGGCCCTTATATCTAGCGTGTCTTTTTTTAGGTTTCTGTCTTTGGTATGTATTTAGTATCAAAGTCAGAGCTGGAATAATGTTTTTTACTGAAAGCGAATGATCTACAGCTTGAACTGTTCTGAACTTGAACTGAAGCATAAACAATAAGATCTAAAGAAACCATTTAAATGAATGTTTCCTGAAGACTCTTTTTTCCCCCCCAGAGAGCAGAAAATGGACTTGTTTGGTTGTACCATCCTGACCTCCTTCTGCTCTGTGAGATGGACCTGGACCTCAGCTCCTGGTGTCATCCTGCCGTCAGAACAGTCTGGCAAATGCCAGTGTAGTTTATACTGTGGGAGATTAGAGCAAAAAGAAGTCGTGCAAACACTCAGTAATGCCTACCGGAAGCGAATGTGTGCACCAGAGCCGTTCGAACGGATATTTTGAATACATTTAGAAACCTAAATCCATCAGAAACATTTCAGTTGTCTGACTGTGACTTATTTCTTATTCGAGGCTCCAAATAAAAGCATCGTTTTTATTAAAAATAGTAAAAACGAATCTGCTGTTCATTTTGAACTCGACGGAGGAAAATTCTTCAGAATGAACTTGTGCCATAATATCCTCACTGCTAATGTGTGAAAATTAGGGAGTGTCTTTAATTATCCAGAATTTAACACATCTAGCATTTAACTCTGGGATTTTTCTGGCTGTGTAAGTCCTGTAAGTGAGACTGTAATGGTTTATACTATACACTCCTAATCTGAGTGAACGTGGCAGGGGGCAAGTAAGGATAAAGGACTCGAAAGTGTTTGTGATCAAGCAAAGAAAGAAAGACATTAACATAAAACTTATTAACCTACATTAACATTAACCTATAATAGGACGTCCGTAACGATTTGAACCGCGTGTAGTGTTTTATTAATGAAATGAATTTATACCAAATTTAACATTCACTCGTACAAAATGAGTGGAACAGAATGGAACCAGATTGTCAGCGAGTATTACATATTAATTGCTGCTTACTAATTAATCACAGTTAATAAAACAGCATATTATGTTCATGTTCATCCCAACCACAATGGACCCGGAGTATTGACTGTATGTCAGGGAAGGCGGATGTCTCTTAACATAAAAGGGGGTTTATTAAGGGACAAGAAACGACAATAACAACTACAATGTACATTTCCTGAAGAAAATGTGAATGGTGCTTGCACATGGCAAATCTCGGAGGCTAGTGCAGACGAGCATGTGACGTCATCCGAATACACGTGAGGAAGTTCCCCTCATTGATCTGAGTGTTGTGATATGTCACATGTCCATGTTGTAAAAAGTTTTGTGATTTTGCATATATTGGGGGCGGGGCTGCGGGACAACTGAAAGGCCAGTCGGTACACCAGTTTAAACCTTTGTTCAGAGTATCACCCTAAAGGAGCTGGCCCAGTTTGGTGTAGATAGTTCGAAAGCTTGCCGAGTTATAAACCTCCAAAATTTATAATGGGAGTCTATGGGAAATAAGGCCACTTTGAGACCCGGTACCGGAAGTACTGGTACTCGGATCGCTTATAAAAGTCATAGCACACCTCTCCTCAATGAGCCCGTCAATTTGACACCTCATTCATGGGTCTAGGACAAAAGCTGTGGGACAAGTTACACGCCGAAGTTTTGTCCGGAAGAGTATGCAGGATAGTAAGAATGTTGCTTTGCAAGCACCATTAATAACAAAGGGCAATAAACACCAGGAGACTGGAAACACAGAACACAGAAACAACAAACACAGAAACAACAAACCAAAAGACAAATGTAAGTGTGGCAGATGTAAGACAACGGGTATAAATAGGGGTGGCAATAATGGAAACACAAGGAAAATGTGTGCAGAGTGACACGTGACACAAAAAACAAAAACAAAGACACGTGGCACAGAAGCAAACAGTAAAAATGTGCCCCCTAGTGTCCAAAACAGGAAAAAGTCCAGACCAATTTCTGCCACTGTAGTTCACACATCCAGAGAGCGACCCGGAGAACAGCTAATACCGTGCAGATTATTAAACAGACTTTACAGGATGCTATGATGTGTTTGCTGAAACCATCTGTCCTGTAAAGGCATCAGTTGCCATGGTGATTAATGTCTCATGCCTTGTGATGTGTTGCTTGGGAACATTTTCACACCTGAGAGACATTTGCATTTCTCACCTCCGTGAAATCATTTCTAGTCTGTTTGTGTTCTTCTATTAATACAAGGTAATAACCAACAGACCGAAGAAATAACTGAAACCGTTTATCACAATAGAGTCATAAAACTTAACATATTCTGGCTCATTTTTCTTGGCTGCAGGACGATGCGTGCCAACGTAGTGCCACAACCATCGCTCTCTGCTGCAGCTCTTGGAACCGTGCGGAAGACTTTGGACCTGTCTGACATTTTATTACCCACACTGGCCTTTCATTTTGCAACTGGCATGAAGTCTACAGTCCATTATTAAAATATAAATTGCATTTTAGGTTGGTAAAAAACATGCAGTTCCTTTGCATGTATTGGACAAAAAGGGACTGAAGAGAACATACAGAGAATAGAATCTTCCTCAGTGTGTGGAACACGTGGTATAAGGACTATACATGTAGTAGGCAAAGCAGCAGCAACCTAAAGACTACATGCAAACGATGATTTAATTATTAATCGTTGGTAATCTCAGGGGGGCACGGTGGCTTAGTGGTTAGCACATTCGTCTCATACCTCCAGGGTTGGGGGTTCGATTCCCACCTCCGCCTCGTGTGTGTGGAGTTTGCATGTTTTCCCCGTGCCTCGGGGGTTTCCTCCGGGTACTCCGGTTTCCTCCCTCGGTCCAAAGACATGCATGGTACAGAACATGCAAACTCCACACACACAAGGCGGAGGCGGGAATCGAACCCCCAACCCTGGTGGTGTGAGGTGAACGTGCTAACCGCTAAGCCACCGTGTCATGGGGCCATGGTGGATGGAATGGATGAAGTGTGATGGGCTTTAGGAGGTCCAAGGTTGCAGTCAATAAGTAGGAGAGATCGGAATGAACGAGGAGGTGTTGAGATGAGTGAAGAGGGGGTTGGGATGAGTAGCAGAGTTGGAATGAAGTGAAAAGAGGAGGGAGATGAGGACACAGTTGTTTATTAAAAGATGCTGAGAATATTACTGCGATGAAACATCCTTTGCGGTCATCAGGATGCACCGTGGAAACCCTCGGCATAGAGAAGAACAAAGCGTGTGATGATACAGAGGACAGGTGTTAGTTTCTGTGTCTTGGATCTAAATCTGAAGGATCTATCGTACCTGCTATTGGACGACTTGGCCTCGCTGTGTGCCATCTGCAACCTGCTGGGATGAAGCCAAACTCCTTTTCACATACACACAGACCGAGCACTTCGTGTTCATCGTGCGTCCAATAATTTTAGATTCGCTCTCACTTTTTATTTTAGTCCTGTGCTGATTTCCTCTTTCGCACCTTCTCTTATCTAACACAGAGAGCTTAAAGTGCTTGAAGAGGACATCAGGGCTGGTTAGGAAACCGGGGGCGGGGGTGGTTGGGAGGGGGAGAACTACATTGATCTGTAATCAATAGAGAAATGATTTGGTTTGAAAATTGATTTGGTACTCGCACCGTAACGATTCAAAGTCACTTTCCGTCACCACGTTAGCCGGAAGTGAGAAGAGATTAAATTGGGCACGGCGTCTTTTACAGGAAACCGAGATCTCTCATTACTGAACCTGCCCTTTTCAGAGCCCTGGAGCTAACGTGCTAACACAAGTGTTAATGAGACATCACAGGGACATGCTGCTGTGACAACCAGCTGAGCCTGAAGACTGGAGCCTGGAGCAGAGCGCTCGCTATTCAATTATTCCAAACAGCATTTACTCAATGGCTGACTGAGATGTTGCTGGCTCTCATACTGTGGTCCACAGAATACTGATCACAGGCTGGTCCCATTTATCAACTGGAACATCTCAGGAGCACCTGAGACTTTTATAAAATACCTTTACTAATAAAAACAGCAGTCTACAAGGCATTGTTTAAGAGGCTGGTTGATCAGGTTTGTGTAAAGGTTTGTGAAAATCTCAACAAAGTGAATGCTGAAGTTACTCTAGATGTTGTGTTGCTCCTGTTTGGTTCCTCTTGCTGTAAAGCTATACAATGTTAGACTAGTTATGTGAAGTTAGACTAGTTATGTGCAGTTAGACTGGTTATGTGAAGTTAGACTGGTTATGTGAAGTTAGACTAGTTATGTGCAGTTAGACTGGTTATGTGAAGTTAGATTAGTTATGTGAAGATAGACTAGTTATGTGAAGTTAGACTGGTTATGTGAAGTTAGACTGGTTATGTGAAGTTAGACTGGTTATGTGAAGATAGATTAGTTATGAGAAGTTAGACTGGTTATGTGAAGATAGATTAGTTATGTGAAGTTAGACTGGTTATGTGAAGTTAGACTGGTTATGTGAAGTTAGACTAGTTATGCGCAGTTAGACTGGTTATGTGAAGTTATATTAGTTATGAGAAGTTAGACTGGTTATGTGAAGTTAGATTAGTTATGTGCAGTTAGACTGGTTATGAGAAGTTAGACTGGTTATGTGAAGTTAGACTGGTTATGAGAAGTTAGACTGGTTATGTGAAGTTATATTAGTTATGAGAAGTTAGACTGGTTATGTGAAGTTAGACTAGTTATGTGCAGTTAGACTGGTTATGTGAAGTTAGATTAGTTATGTGAAGTTAGACTGGTTATGTGAAGTTAGACTAGTTATGTGAAGTTAGACTGGTTATGTGAAGTTAGACTGGTTATGTGAAGTTAGACTAGTTATGTGAAGTTAGACTGGTTATGTGAAGTTAGACTGGTTATGTGAAGTTAGATTAGTTATGAGAAGTTAGACTGGTTATGTGAAGTTAGACTGGTTATGTGAAGTTAGATTAGTTATGTGAAGTTAGACTGGTTATGTGAAGTTAGATTAGTTATGAGAAGTTAGACTGGTTATGTGAAGTTAGACTAGTTATGTGCAGTTAGACTGGTTATGTGAAGTTAGATTAGTTATGAGAAGTTAGACTGGTTATGTGAAGTTAGACTGGTTATGTGAAGTTAGATTAGTTATGTGAAGTTAGATTAGTTATGAGAAGTTAGACTGGTTATGTGAAGTTAGACTAGTTATGTGCAGTTAGACTGGTTATGTGAAGTTAGATTAGTTATGAGAAGTTAGACTGGTTATGTGAAGTTAGATTAGTTATGAGAAGTTAGACTAGTTATGTGAAGTTAGACTAGTTATGTGAAGTTAGACTAGTTATGTGAAGTTAGACTAGTTAGCGTATAATGCTCACTAGTTTTAATCAGATTTCCTGTTGTTCGCTTTCTTCTTCCTCGCCACACGTTTTTAAACCTGCGACGTTTGGTTTTAATGTGCAGTTTGTGAGCTGCTTCATCAGAACAGATAAATAAGTTTATAACAGTGTGAACTGTACGATTAAATGACTACGGTTTTAAACATGAATATATCAACAAATAATTAGAAATGTTCATTGTTCAGGTTCTTGTGTCTATTATTTATTTCATTGCGCATTAATCTGGAATGTTTGATTTAAAAAAGAAATTAGACCAACAACCTGAATGTGTTACGAGTCCCTGTGGTGACGGCGGTGTGTCCAGAAATATAACAACATTTTGTATGTCCTCTCTCTCTCTCTCTCTCTCTCTCTCTCTCTCTCTCTCTCTCTCTCTCTCTCTCTCGGTCTTTCTCTCTCTCTCTGTCTCTTCCTCTCTCTCTCTCTTTCCCTCCCTCAATTTCTGTCTCTGTCCCTGTCTCTCTGTCTGTCTCTCTTTCTCCCTATCTGTCTGTCTCACTCTCTCTCTGTCTCTCTCTGTCTCTCTCTGTCTCTCTCTCTCTCTCTCTCTCTCTCTCTCTCTCTCTTTCTCCCTATCTGTCTGTCTCACTCTCTCTCTGTCTGTCTGTCTCTCTCTTTCTCTCTATCTGTCTGTCTCTCTCTCTCTCTCTGTCTCTTCCTCTCTCTCTCTTCCCCTCCCTCAATTTCTGTCTCTGTCCCTGTCTCTCTCTCTCTGTCTGTCTTTCTCTCTCTCCCTCTTTCTCTCTCTCTCTGCCTCTCTCTCTCTCTCTTTCTCTCTATCTGTCTGTCTCACTCTCTCTCTGTCTGTCTCTCTGTCTCTCTCTCTCTCCCTCCCTCCCTTTCTCTCTCTCTCTCTCTCTCTCTCTCTCTCTCTCTCTCTCTCTCTCCCTATCTGTCTGTCTCTCCCTCCCACTCTCTCTGTCTCTCTCTGTATCTCCCCCCCCTCTCTTACTTGGACTGTAATGAGAGTTGATGTGAATGACTTGACCTTTTGCTCACTAAGTGAAGTCGAAGAAGAAGAGAAGGCAGTGTGTTGGCTGCTGAACATTTCAGAGACGTAATGATTCCTGGGTGAATTATACACCATCTCAGATCTGCTGATGCATTGGCAGTGTGTGTGTGTGTGTGTGTGTGTGTGTGTGTGTGTGTGTGTGTGTTTAACATTATTCTACAGACAGCAGATAAGACACTAACAACCACATTCAGCGCTGCTGTGAAAATAAAATAAAAGCCTCCGGTTTAGCCGTGACAAAGGGATAAAGAGACACTTAGGAGACAGAATAGTCGTATAGAATTCAGACTCTACACACTGCACATTATCCAGGTTCCATTCTGTTCCATCCTCTACCTATTCTGTGTGCGTCTGGCTTTTGTAGCGTGTCACACACGGTTGCGTTCTCGTAGTCTGTGTTTGGATAAAATCCCTCCCCTCCTAATAAGGCGGTGTGTTTTTGCAGCTCCTGTGCAGTCACCGCTTAAACAGAACCTCCTGACATCTCACGTTATGTTCTTATTCGTCTCTGATTCGGTTTCCATCCATAAGTCCGTTAAAGAAACGGCGTCCTGTTACTGTTTGTTTCGTATCGACTGCATATAAAACTTTTTGCATTGTAATAATATTCACTATGACTCATGCGGAGCAGTTCGTTCTGGTTTATTATCGATACCTACAATCAATCAGAAGCCCAGGTGGAGGGAGCGGGAGTGGGGGGTATTTTTGTTTTATCACCCTGTGAACAAATCAGCAATGGATAATTAATGAATGGATTACAGTATAAACCTATGAGAATCTTGTAAAATGAGAAAAGAATCAAATCCTGAGAATCTTTGAGCTACAAAGAAAGATATGATCCTGAGATTAATAGAAGCGAAGTGCCCAGGATGGGGTATATAATGTTTCATAAGATCAGGGGTCTTGTTCACGAGTGAGGGAAGGATGGAGCGGGAGATCGACAGGCGGATCGGTGTGTCGATATGCCGGTCTATTGTGGTGAAGAGAGAGCTGAGCCACAAGGCGAAGCTCTCTATTTACCAGTCGATCTACGTTCCTACCCTCACCTATGGTCATGAGCTTTGGGTCATGACCGAAAGGACGAGATCCCGGATACAGGCGGCCGAAATGAGTTTCCTCCGTAGGGTGGCTGGGCGCTGCCTTAGAGATAGGGTGAGGAGTTCGGTCACTCGGGAGGAGCTCAGAGTAGAGCTGCTGCTCCTCCACATCGAGAGGAGTCAGCTGAGGTGGCTCGGGCATCTGTTCAGGATGCCTCCTGGACGCCTCCCTGGGGAGGTGTTCCGGGCATGTCCAACCGGGAGGAGGCCCCGGGGAAGACCTATGATAAAATGATAGAATGATAAAATAACGTTATGTACTTTATTGATCACAACCTCCATTTATACAGGTTACACGGAGCTGCACGTACACGTTTTATTCGCCGCGTTTGGATGCCGATGTAGGTTCGCAAAGCCATGAGCATTAACAGTAAAGCAACATCCGCCATTGTTGTTGTGTTTGTGTTTGTCGCTGCTGCGCTAACACGTGACACGTATACAGTGACGTCACACTCGGCGCTGTGATGCTCTCTAGCCGGTGGAAAGGCAAACCGGTTCTTAGAAGGTTCGCCAGCGGAACCAACTTTGAACCAGCACCAGCACGAGCTCTGAACCAGCACCCGGTTCTTTCCGGTGGAAAAGAGGCATTAAATTGCCCAAAAACTAATTGCCCAAAGGTCAAAAGTCAAACCCAGTGTAGACACTCTGTAGGGTTGTCCATTCCAGTCCCTTTTAAACTTGGAAATAACTGTTAGGGCCTGATAGTGAGGAGGCCTTGAGCCCCACGGCAAAAGAGTGCTATCAAGGGACTGGCCCATGGGATGGAAGGAGGGTACTCGGACAGGGGCTTTAAGGACATTACTCGTTATCTGAAAGGTGGCAATATCCTGGTCTACCACTAGGAGAAAGGTCTCAGTCAGCTCCATTATAGAGGGACCAACATCAGTCATTTGGGGTTAAAGTGACATGACGGTGTCCCATACTCAGACTTTGTTCTCTGCGTTTAACGCATCCAAATTGCACACACACAGCAGTGAACACACACACACACACACACACACACCATGAACACACACACACCATGAACACACACCCGGAGCAGTGGGCAGCCATTTATGCTGCTGTGGAGAGCAGTTGGGGGGAAGGGGGGGGGGGTTCGGTGCCTTCGTGCGGCACCCCTGGAGCAGGTGAGGTTATTAAGGGCCTTGCTCAAGGACCCAACATAGATGTCACAGCAGCTTGTGGCCTTGAACACCGACCTTCTGATTAGGAACCCAGCCCCTGGACCGCTGGACCATCACATCCTCACGAATCAATGCTGGCTGTAACATGGCTAAAATAGGTCCAGCGTGTATATCTTACAGTCTAGCGGTTTGGCTGGTAAGATGACTAGTTGGTAAGATGTGACAAAGCATTGACAACAAGTATGTGGTCACTGATCTGCCTGTGATCCATCATATTAGAAAGAACAGGTGCCACGGTGTACAAAACAACCCCAATATTCACCCAAGGAGTGGCTGTAGATGTATACCGGACACATCTGAGCAAGGATTGTAACTCTCCAGCTTGGTGGAAGGAATGAATGAATTTAAAATGTGCCTAGCAGTGAGACAGGTGATTGATGGCCTGATTACTGGAGCTAAAATGGCTTCTGGCTTTGCTCTAATAAGAATGATTTCCTAACTGCAGGGCAACCTGATAGCATGGTTACAAAACTCAACCATCTTAATTACTGTACACATGAAGGCTAGATTGATGGATGGGTGGAATGAGAAAAGGGCAGAGCAAAAGGAAGAAGTTTAGGATGAACTTGTGGTCTAGAATGTCATGTGGATATATCGATGTGACAAATATCCATGACTGATATTATTAGGAATGATTATAATTAACTAAAATGCTCCAGGAACCATTTGGTTCAGCCCACTAATGGGGTTTCTGGTGTCAAAATAATTCTCACTTCATATGAAAGGGGAAGCACTTATAGCGTAACAGATATTGCATCATCGGGTAGGCGTGGCCTATTCGATAATCTAACCCTAACATTAACCCTAACCCTAACTGTAGTTTTTGGTTTATTAAAATAGCTTAACTGTAAAATAATAAATCATATGTCAGGGTTCAGCACGGACTTTCGGCCACGTGTGTTTGTTGTCGTTCCTCGTCACGTGTCTGCCCCGCCTTCGTCTGCTCCTCCCTGTCACAACACCCGGTCCTCATTGTGTCATCATTGTCTCGTGTATAAATGTGAGCCGCGTTGCCGATGGCGGTGCGGATACATTGGTTACATCTAGTCTAGGTTGGTTTCGTCATGTGTATTATTTTAGTCCTCGTTGTTGTCCTGTATTTGTCTTTATCATTTATCAAACCCCTTTCATTTGAAGCTATCCTGTGTGCGGGTCCGCCTCCTTCCTCCTCTGGTTGTGACATCATAATAGATATAAAATATAAAATCTACCTGTATGACTGTTTTGTCCTTCATTATCCATGGTACAGTAAGTATGCTCTTTTCTTTGAAAGAGGGCAAACGAACATGGTAACGAAACCCCTGGAATTTAGTGAATGGGTAGCGATAGACGGATGAATGGGATAGACAGATGAACGCTGGGGTGGTGGATGGTTTCCTCAAACAAAACCAGAGAAGCTTCATTCTCAGGAGAGGTGCTGCATGACCGTTCAGAGGGGGTGACTTGGATGTTCAGAGGTATTGCATCTTTGCAATAACCTCTAAACTGATTTCTTATGATGACCGGATTCTTTAATTCAAAGATACTCGTGATTGGCTAGGGCTGTTGTGATTGACAGGGAAGTGAAAACCCCAACCCCGGGAATGCTCACTTTAGCTCCTACCCTCACTCCCAATCTCTGGGTGACGGATTGAAAGCTTTTCTGTTCCCTGACTGTAACCCGGGTCGCTGTGAAGGGAACTCAACGCTTCATCATAGCTCCTGCAAAGAAGTGTTCCTGTAGCATCAAGTTCCCTCACAAGTGAACTACACTGGGTTACATGCGTAACTTAGTTCCCTGAGACGTTTAGCATGCCAGAGGTTTAGCATTGTGCTGTTGTTAGTGCTTGGACCCCACAGGTTCTATTAGCAAGTGAGTGTTGCTCTACCAGTAATCTATCAATGGTCCCTTAAAGTAGCCAGAATCTCAGAATCTCTGTCTCAAAGAGCACAAGCAAGTAACCTTGCGAAGTATCACATAGTCGACAGTGAAAGGAAAGAGACAGTGAAAATAAAGTGAATCACATGTCAGTTAAACCTTTATCGATTTAGTTGTCTTTGTTTTTCTGCTTGTTTTGTACATTTTTAGGTCATAATTCACAACCACAAGCTTTTCTACTGAGGTGTCATGTTTGTGGTGTCGATACCGAATGTCTTGACAAGTCCCTTGTTGAACGTACAGTACCGCTACTCTAGAAGTGATAATGTGTTAGAACGAGGACATTAATATAAACCTGTGATTAATTTAAACCTGTGACTATGTGTTACTAATTCCCAGTGTTACCTTCTCTGTGTGATACTCTCTCTCTGTTCAGGTGGGCTGTTTCTTTACCTTTGTTTAACAACACGTCGTCACTGCCTAAGGATAAAAGCTATGGCACCATCTTCTCTCCACTCTGTTGTTTTCCTGCTGTCCTTGTGCCTCCTCCTTTTCTTTCTTCCAACCTGCACTCCAGAGTCCCAAAACGAGGAAGAGTCGACGGTTTCTCCGACAGTGCTGGAGTCGTATGATGCATCCTTGTCCACTAATGCCAGTTCGAAACGCTGTGGTGAGGCTGTCAAGTGTCAACCAGGTATCATCCTGCCTGTGTGGAAGCCTACTGACCCGGAACTTGGAGAAAAGATCGCTCGTGCTGTCCTCTATTTCGTCTCTTTGATGTACATGTTCCTGGGTGTATCAATCATCGCGGATCGCTTCATGGCATCCATTGAAGTTATTACATCACAGGTAAACGAGTGCTAGACAGATTATCCAATTCCATACATTCTGAAAACATCTCGGAGTGGCATTGCATAGTGGGATTAGAAATCATTACTGGAGCTCATGTTACATGAGCTTGGGATCAATTCCTAGACCTGGAGCTCTGAGACAACATACTACCTGCTTTGCCAGCACTAGCATTTAGAGGTCTTCACGGGCCCACTTAGATCCGTAAAACCCGAGACCCGACCCGAGACCCGAGCGAACCAGGAACCATTTGGTTCAGCCCACTTAATGGGGTGTCTGGAGTCAAAATAATTCTCACTTGATATGAAAGGGGATGCACTTATTTCCAGGGATTTCAGAACAGCGTAACAGATATTGCGTCATCGGGTAGGCGTGGCCTATTTGATAATCTAACCCTAACCCTAACCCTAACCGTATTTTTTGGTTGTTTGTTTTCAAAATCAGCTTAACTGTAAGATAATAACGCATAATAGATATAAAATATAAAATCTACCTGTACGACTGTTTTGTTCTTCTTTACCCATCGTAGGTACGCTCTTTTTTTTTTTTGAAAGAGGGCGTTTTTCCAAGACCTCCAGAAACACGCCCAGTTTACGTCATGGTAACGAAACTCCTGGAATTTAGTGAATGCCGATATGAAAGCTGGGGTGGTGCATAGATCTGAAAACACGAGGTACGACCCGAGACCTGAGCGGGTTCGGGTCTAAAAGTTTCACGTGTGCCTCGGACACGGATCGGGTATAATAATAGCAGCGTCGGGTCTCGGGTAATTTAAAACGAATGGGTTTTTACCGAACGGACCTGAGAAGACCCGAACTACTGTATCTTGTGTGTGTGCATCGACTCGAGTCCTTTTCCAACCTTTCCTCTGTTTCCCAAGACCCCTTGCGACATCGTCTTGCTGGCCGTAAGTTAATTAAGTTCGTTAAGTTCGTTGTCAATCAATTTTGAATCCACGCAGTAGCGGTTACTTATCTGTCTGACTGGTGTGTGTAGGGCTGCATCGGTGTGTCCAACATTCGGGTCCAGTCGGGTTAAAAAAATTGCAAACCATTCTGGACGGACTCGGGTCTAATTTTTTCGTGTTTGCCTCGGGTCGGGTCTTTCTTAGAAAAAAACCTAAAATTAAAAATTATGCATGTTGGGTAAAAAGTGATTCGGGTCGGTTCAGGTCGAGAAGACCTCTATTAGCATTACCTCTATTAGCTCTATTAGCATTACAGTACCATCAGGACCTGTGTAGTATTACACGTTAATGTTTTTCAGGTTTGTGAATGCGTGTGCCTTCCGACAGACGCGTCCATCAAGGATTTTTGGCTCCGGATCCTTCACCTTTTTGTCTCATTTCACTGCATCCTTCATTGTTTTTCTTACCACTCAACCTCAAGCGTAGTAACACCAGCTTTGTTCTTCAGGAGAAAGAGGTCACGATCACGATGCCCAGTGGGGAGACGACAGTGGCCACGGTGCGCATCTGGAATGAGACCGTATCCAACTTAACACTAATGGCGCTGGGCTCCTCTGCTCCTGAGATCTTACTGTCTGTCATCGAGGTGAGTTATCAGATGATATTCACAAGTAACGCACAGTTGGAGAATTGTGTCGAGAAAATGGTTCACATTCAGAGACCCTCGGAAGCTGAATTTCTCGGTTAGTCGTTTATATCTGCAGGTTGCCAGATTATTGTCGCAGCGCTCTTCTGACAAGTCCTAAAATACCATGTGGTTGTGTGTGCATATATTTGTACTTGTCCTAGGTTTGTGGTCATGGTTTTCAATCAGGTGAACTGGGTCCCAGCACGATCGTGGGCAGTGCTGCGTTCAACATGTTTGTGATCATTGGTATCTGTGTTTGGGTGATCCCTAACGGAGAAGTGAGGAAGATCAAACATCTGAGAGTCTTCTTCATTACTGCCTTCTGGAGCATCTTCGCATACATATGGCTTTACCTTATACTCGCCGTCATCTCACCCGGAGTTGTCCAGGTATGTACGAGTTAGGAGAAGTGTGTTTCTGAGGATGTGTTGAAAGTGCGGAAAAAAAAAGACCTTCTTGTGGCTTTTACACTTGGAGCACGATGAATAGAATCCGAAGTCTTAGAATTTTTAATGCATAGATTGATAAAATTTAGAATTACACACAAGGATATAAAGATGTAAACATTTAGAATGTATAGATTTAGCAGGCTTACAATCAGACCATAAAATTAGAGTTAATTAATAATTAGCTGCATTAATAATTTTACAGATGGAAAGTCTTCACGAGCATAATAAGTGTGTGTGTGTGTGTGTGTGTGTGTGTGTGTGTGTGTGTGTGTGTTACTGTGTTAGGTTTGGGAGGCCCTGGTCACACTGTCATTCTTCCCAGTTTGTGTGATTCTGGCCTGGATCGCCGATCGCCGTCTCCTCTTCTACAAGTACATGTCCAAGCGCTATCGAGCTGACAAGAGGACAGGGGTTGTCGTGGAGACAGAAGGGGATATGTCCCCTAAAGGAGGGGATATGATCATGCGTGGGAAGTTTCCATCGAGTGCGTCAGCTGGAGTCATTACCCTGGAACACTGCCAAGACGGGCCTAATAACAGCGCAGGCACCATGGCAACCCTGCTGAAGTCCAACAGCACCACCATTAACATGGAGAGTACAAAAGACCTGGACGAGAGCCGCAAAGAGGCGAGGAGGAAACACACACACACACACACACACACACACACACACACACACACACACACACACACACACACACACAAAAGATTGACCTGGAGTGAACCTGTTAACTGTTATACTCTGATTGTTTTATTCTTTTATCCAATTACACTTTCTAACCTAAAGAGCGAATAAATAAACAAACAAACAAACAAACAAATAAATAAATATATTGTCTTGACATTTTTATATTTTCTAGGAAACTGACTCATCAGAAGAATGAAACATAAATGCAAATTTGTTCGTATTTCGTTCTGTGTGTCATTTCCACACAATGTGGAGGAACAATGGACACGAACTGATCTCCTTCTGTCTCTTCAGGTTATTCGTATACTGAAGGACCTGAAGCAGAAGTATCCCAAAAAAGATCTGGATCAGCTAATGGAGCTCGCTAACTATTACGCCCTGCTACACCAGCAGAAGAGCCGCGCCTTCTACCGCGTCCAGGCCACACGTATGATGATCGGAGCAGGCAATGTGCTGAAGAAGCACGCGGCGGATCACGCACGCAAGGCGGTCGCTAAAGACGTCAGCGCATTTGAGCACGACGATCACGCCACGTGCAGCCGCATCTCCTTTGAGAGTAACCACAGCCAGTGCATGGAGAACTGCGGCACTGTCTCCTTAGCCGTGGTGTGTCACGGGGGAACTGGTGAGAACACCTTTTACGTGGACTACCGCACGGAGGATGGAACCGCCAACGCTGGCTCAGATTACGTGTACGGCGAAGGGACGCTGGTGTTTAAACCGGGCGAAACCGTAAAGGAGATAAAGGTAAAAGAAATAACTAAATAATTTAAACAAAAATAAATAACTAAGTTTAAATAAGTCATGAATGAATGAAACGGTTCTGATTTCAGGTCGGTATTATAGACGACGATATCTTTGAGGAGGACGAGCACTTCTTTGTGCGTCTGCTGAACCTGAGAGTCGGCGATGCTGAAGGCATGTTCGAAAGTGACGAGGCCGGTCAGGGGCCCAAGGGACGCTTAGTAGAACCTCTGGTCACCACGGTGACCATTTTGGACGACGACCATGCAGGCATCTTTACGTTTAGTGAGCAGATCACACGTGTGAGTGAGAGTGTCGGCACCATGGAGGTGACGGTGGTGAGAAACTCGGGAGCTCGTGGAACTGTGATCCTGCCGTACCACACAGAGCCTGGAACAGCGCAGGGAGGAGGTGACGACTACGAGGACGCCTGCGGAGAGCTGGAATTCACCAACGATCAGACCACGTGAGTGTGTGTGGGTGTGTGTGTTTGTGTGTATGTGTATGTGTATGTGTGTGCAAGTGTGTGTATGTGTGTGTATGTGTGTGTGTATGTGTATTACACACAAACACACACCACATTACACACACATACACACTATGTGTGTGTAATGTGGTGTGTGTTTGTGTGTAATGTGGTGTGTGAGTGTGTGTAATGTGGTGTGTGTTTGTGTGTAATGTGTTGTGTGTGTGTGTAATGTGGTGTGTGTAATGTGGTGTGTGTGTGTGTGTGTGTAATGTGGTTTGTCCGTGTGTAGTGTGGTGTGTCCGTGTGTAATGTGGTGTTTGTGTGTGTGTGTGTGTGTGTGTAATGTGGTGTGTGTGTGTGTGTGTGTGTGTGTGTGATGTGGTGTGTGTGTGTGATGTGGTGTGTGTGTGTGATGTGGTGTGTGTGTGATGTGGTGTGTGTGTGTGTGTGTGTGTGTGTGTGTGTGTGTGTGTGTGTGTGTGTGTGTGTGTGTGTGATGTGGTGTGTGTGAGATGTGGTGTGTGTGTGATATGGTGTGTGTGTGATGTGTTGTGTGTGATGTGGGTGTGTGTGTTTTCGTTTTGGTGTGGGTTGATGTTGTGTTTGTTGTGTTGTGTTGCTTGGTTGTGTTTTGTGTTGTGTTTTTGTTTTTTTGTTTTTATGTGTGTGTATTTTTTTTGTTTTTTTTCTTTTTGTGTTTGTGTGTGTTTTCAGGCAAACCATTCAGATTAGGATCATTGATGACGAAGAATATGAAGGCAGGAAGAACTTCTCTACAAACATTTCCTTGTCTTAAACCACGGTTTTCTATAATAAAAAAAATTGAATCATCCTCTTGTAAGGTTGTGTGTGTACATGAGAAGATGGATAGAGAAGCTCGCGAGAGAGAGCGCTCGAGCGAGAGTTTGTGTGTGTCTTCTCTGTGTGGTGTGGTTTGTTTGTCGTTTAACTATATTAGTAGAGAATCGTCATTATCATAGTATAGTTTATATATATATGATCGTCTTGATATCTATAGGCATTATATTTACACTCGCTCGCTTCGCGCTCGCGAGCTCTCGCGGTCCCTCATCTCGCTCCGGGCGAGCGCGAGCGGTCGACTCGCTAGCTCGCGCGCTCGCTGTCGCTGGCAGCGCGCGGCGCGCTCGCGGTCGCTCCTCCGAGCGCGGAGCGCGCGCGCGCGCGCGCGGTCGCTCGCTCGCTCGCTTCGCGCGCGCGCTCTCGCGGCGCGTCCTCGCTCGCTCGCTCGTGCTCGTCTCGCGCGCGCGCGCGCGCGAGGGAGTTGTTTTGTGTCTCTCTCTGTGTGTGTGTGGTGTGTGGCGCGAGATCCGCGCAGAGAGCGTGTGCGCGCCGCGCCTGTCCTCGCTCCGCTCGCCGCGCGCGCGCGCGCGCCGCGCGCGGTCGCTCGAGTGCTGCGCTAGCTAGACTAGCTATAGGAGATAGCAGAGAGAGCGCGTTTCTCGTCGCGTCGTCATTATTTA
>NC_062528.1:996896-1019396 GCF_022655615.1 Tachysurus fulvidraco | reverse complement strand
TTCACTGTATTTGCCTTCATCTGCATGGCCGTTCTGCTATTCAGGAGACGGCCGTCCATCGGGGGTGAGCTCGGAGGTCCTCGACTTTCACGCATCCTCACCACGTTGCTGTTCTTTGGTCTGTGGTTTCTATACATTCTCTTCTCCAGCCTGGAGGCCTACTGCCACGTCAAGGGCTTCTAGATCTTTCGTGATTTGGAGATCAGATTTTTACTTCAAACTACACACCATAAAGACATATAACGAGTCGAAGGCAAAGATACGCTTAGCGACTTGCAAAGCTTTCTGAAGCGCTTTCTGAAGATGAACAGATGAAAAAAATTAGATAAAGCTGCACACAAACGCTAAGAGAACAGATACAAGACGCACACAAAAACGCATGAAGAATGCTTCGTATCGGCCACTTTATAGTACAGTAAAACTTTTAAAAGAGAATACAAACTTTTACCATGGGGTCTTATGAACAAGGATAGAAGAGTAAGATATGAGAAACAAAAATGGTCCCCATTAGAAGATTTAAACGGATATAAAAATATTCATTTGTTGTAAAATCCAAAAGTGACATTAGTAAAAGTTTCCCATAATCAGGATCGTTTTACACACGTGGGCGTCGTTACGAATGATCGGTAGTTAACGGCTCCGAGGTTTTTCTCGAGTAGAAGTTTTTAGACTTGACCACCACCTTTAAACACTTGCCTTTAAGCCTCCAAAAATAAATAAATAAATCAGGGATAGAAAATGTGGACTGAAGAAGCAGAACTTTGCTTTCGCTGCAATTTGACATAACGATTAAACGAACAAACGACACTCTATCGAAGCTATAAAACCGTTACGGTGTGAACGGGATAGAATCGAACTTTAAATTCACTATAAAGCCGTTGTCACGTGTCCACGGTTTGTCACGTGTCCACGGTTTGTCACATGTCCACAGTCTGACGCTGAGCGAGCACTAATCTGAAGGGAATGAAGTGAAACTTTAACTGAAAATTTTCTGTCCTTAATGTCAAAGCTGGGGACGACTCCGATATCCTCCATACTACTAACAGTATTTGTTTATTTATTGTGTCCTATTTATATATTTAATATACATGTATGTTTGTATTTACAACCCAAAAGTAACATTTTAAAAAGGGACACAAGGGGACTCTTATTAGGCAAGTTGGCCATTTATTTTTGTTTCTTTCCGTCAGCGAAGTCTGTTGGCGCTAATAATAATAATAATAATAATAATAATAATAATAATAATAATAATAATAACTAGTAGCCTGATTTAAAGCACCATGACCCTGACCAGGCAGTTACTAAAGATGTTCTGAGAGATGATCCAGAGTCATGGCTGAACAATGATTTTCTGTCCCATGACTTTTTATCGTAATTAGTTGAAGTTCCAGCTGTTTTGAAACCTCACAACCCCCCAAAGTTTTTCTTTACTCCATCACCATTATTGGGGGAGCAGTGGTGGTGAGGGGCGGCGGTGAGGGGCGGCGGTGAGGGGTGGCGGTGAGGGGCGGCGGTGGCACAACTAGTTAAGGCTCTGGGTTGTTGATCGGAGGATCGAAGGCCCAGGACAGTCAAGCTGCCACTGCCGGGCCCTTAAGCAAGGCCCTCAACCCTCCCTGCTCCAGGGGTGCTGGATCATAGCTGCCCTTGCACTCTGACCCCAACCTCCTCAGTTGGGGTATGTGAAGAAAAGAATCCCACTGTGCTGTAATGTATATGTGGCGATAATAAAGGCTTCTATGCGCCCCCCCCCATTCGTTATAGAGTCTGAATACTCACGTGTCCTATTTTAGCTTTAAGAGGTAGTTAACGCTTAACAAAACGTTCAGCTGCATGTCTTTTTATTTCAAAATGTATTTTTATACGTTGGCGTTATCCGAATCTTGAAGCTCGACGATCGTATTGAAAGTGATTAGAGATTGTGTCAATTACTATTTAGATTCATTTAGCGGTGCCAGTTTAGGAAGAAAAAAAAGGGGAGGAGCTACAGTATATGCTGGTCTTAGAGTCTGGAAAATACAAAATGTTTGCATGTTGAAAAGTGTTTGTGTAGATAAATATTCTGAAACTAGAACTCGTTAACAAACTCTCCTCCGTTGACTGACAGCTTGCCCCAGTGTGGGTTCAGAGTGTTCAGAGCCACAGTAGTTAATGTCACGGCCATCTGCTCGTATCCGAATGTTGTTCTGGAGTTTGTGCACATTTCACCCAAACCAAGTCGATTTAGTTCTGTTCATCAAGGCTTTTGGTGTAGAGGCAGGTGTATAAAGACCTGGAAATCTTGGTGAGAGCGCAGGGTTTGGGGTGATTTTAAATATTTAAAGGTGCGGTCTCCGATTTTTGAAAGCCAATGTCGACATATAAAATCACCAAAACAAACACGCCCCTAACCCAAACGGGTCCCACCCCTGTATCGATAGCTCCGCCCACACATACATACGTAACCCGGGCGACTAACGGAAAGAAACGTGTCTTTATCATAGCTGAAGGGAAGAACAATACGATTGTAGATAAACAAACAAGCAAAAATGGCACACAAGCATAATGATGTAAAGGACAAAGGCATATATTAGTTCTGTGTAACAAAGCAAAACCAACGTTACTCACCTATCGAGAAGGAAAAAAGCGCCTCGGCATCTTAAGTAAAGTCGGCCGCATATTCACAGGTTGGAGTTTCCCGAGTCGATAACTCCTGAGCTAAACGCTGTTACTACACAAAACGCGGTTGTAGCTGCCTCTCTACATTACTACGATAGAAAAGAGGTGTTATTTGTGTAGTAACAGCGTTTAGCTCAGGAGTTATTGACTCGGGAAACTCCAACCTGTGAATATGTGGCCAACTTCCTGCTCCTTCAGTTCTCTCCAGCGCTGGAAAGCTGATCCTATACTAACACGTCCTACTTCTTGTCCTTATCGTAAGTCTTTCTTCTCTTTCTTTCTTTGTTTTTGTCCTCCATGTCAATGTTAAAACCGCTTTCTGCTAATGTCACACACGCGCACTGAACACACTCTCCGCCCATATTGACAAGACACGCCCCTTTCTGCTCATTGGCTACACGTTTGTTTTGTTTTTTGTTTATTTTTTGGCCCGACTCAGTTTTCTGAAGCGTTTCTCAAAACTCGGAGACCCCACCTTTAAGTCTTAACTAAGACTTTCTGAATACTTCTGTATCTATATATGTAATAATTGTCTAACTGAAGTTCAGTGTTCTTCCTGTTACATGACCCTGTCCAGGGCAATTCTATATAAATGCTGATCTTTATGTTCATAAAAAAGGTTGATGATGTTAAACCATTCAGTTTATAAACCAGTTGAGGCTTGTGTATAAGTGCAGACGAGCCAGAGCTCCAGCATACCTTATAAGTCTATACATTTTTTATGTATTCTACTGAAACAGCTGACCTTCCGTCCGGTTTGATTCGGCCTACTGCCCCATTTAGCATTTATTTTTGCACCCAGTGGTCGACTGCAACAAATGCTAATAGAGGCCCATTTAAGTAAGAATCACGCGGGGCATGACAGGGTTGCCAGGGTTATAGTTTCTATGCCAAATAGGGATAGTTTAAAAATATTCCACTGCCGCCAAGAGCCATTTCTATTTTAAGATCCATTGCAAAGGAGAGACACAATGACCTTGTTTTCCATACTGAGAAAATGAAGACGAATTATTTCTTGTTTCAGGTCTTTTTTGTGGTTTGTGTGTGTGTGTGTGTGTGTGTGTGTGTGTGTGTGTGTGTGTGTGTGTGTGTGTGTGTTTGAGATGTAATTGGACTGACAATGTTGCTGAAACCAGACAAACCTGCTTAACGGTGTTAGCTCATCTGTGTGCAGCTTGCAGGTGACGGGAAACCGACCTGCTCTATCGATACAGGTCACAGTGCATCTTTGAACCTATCCGATGTGGGGGACATCACACATACACGCACTCGTTTCACATCTGGGGGCTAGCATAGCATAGCATAGCATAGCATAGCTAATTCATTTACCTAGCACCAGAAATGGAGCTGAGGACCCAGGAGCTGTGAAGCAAGGAATGACACCCATGTTCATTCATCTTCATTAACAGCTTTGTTTTGATCAGCGATGCAGTGAATCCATCAACGGCCACCATGCGTCACGCATCGCATCGCAGGGGTAACTATATGCTAATATCCAAGCTGTGAGGTGGGAAAGCTACCTCATTTTAGGAATGAATGTAGAGCAAGGGTGACAGATCTTATCCTCAAAGGGCTAATGTGGATCATTTCACTCCAGCAGGAGTTGCACCTGATTGCCCCAGTTTATTTAGTTGATCTTGGCTATAAACCGATGATTAGGTACGACTCCTGTCTGCACCCTCACTGGCTCTTTCTGGATAAGACTAAACACCCCTGATGTAGTGGGAGTAACAATCGGATCGAGGTTCACAAACCTTGCGCTCCTGGCACCCTTAAGCATGATGAATCATTAATGTAGAATGTAATAAGTGGGGTATTGATTGGTCCAGCGTAGCAATCTTTGTTCTATTATAAAAGCACTCAGTGTCATTAGTATCAAGGTTTTAAAAAAAAAATCGATAGTTCTGTCTATTTTTGTGTGCTAGGCTAAGCTCTGGACTAGAATTTTACCTGTGTGGTTTGGTTGTCTGTTGTCTGTCGAGTAGTCATGAAGATGCATGTAGGAGTAATATTCGACAGAACCTGAACTTGAAGACATGCATGGATAGTCGTATAACGTGTACATTGCTACTTTAGTTCGCTGGACCGGAGGACAGATTCAGTGACTCGAAGGCAACCTGTTCGGTCACACACATCTAACGTGACGGATATAAGAGATACAGCAGGTTTGGAATCAGTACACGGTCCTAATTACAGCCTCCGTTATGTCTGTTATTGATCCAAATTTAGCATGGTGCATGTTATATATCATAATATGAATGCCCTCCCCCACCCTATATACCTCTATTTGTGAGTCTTTGTGTTACGTAAAAGAATAATTCCTACGTGTTATACAAACTATTGATGCGAATTTAACAAATATTTTATGCCTTTGTCAATGCCAACTTGGGCATCAGTACAGCAATAATTTTTCTGCTAAAGCAATATTTTCCCTTACATTTTTTTTCACCTGGATCAAGTTAGTTAGGTGAAATGATAGAAAGCATTAGCAGAAATTGTAAAATGGTATAGTATAATTTATTTGGACACCGTTAAGATGTTCCATCCATCCATCCATCCATCCATCCATCTTCTACCGCTTATCCGGGGCCGGGTCGCGGGGGCAGCAGACTAAGCAGGGATGCCCAGACTTCCCTCTCCCCAGACACTTCCTCCAGCTCTTCCGGGGGAATACCGAGGCGTTCCCAGGCCAGCCGAGAGACATAGTCCCTCCAGCGTGTCCTAGGTCTTCCCCGGGGCCTCCTCCCGGTTGGACATGCCCGGAACACCTCCCCAGGGAGGCGTCCAGGAGGTGCCCGAGCCACCTCAGCTGACTCCTCTCGATGTGGAGGAGCAGCGGCTTTACTCTGAGCTCCTCCCGAGTGACTGATCTCCTCACTCTATCTCTAAGGGAGCGCCCAGCCACCCTGCGGAGGAAACTAATTTCGGTTGCCTGTATCCGGGATCTCGTCCTTTCGGTCATGACCCAAAGCTCATGACCATAGGTGAGGGTAGGAACGTAGATCGACTGGTAAATAGAGAGCTTCGCCTTGCGGCTCAGCTCTTTCTTCACCACAACAGACCGGTATATCGACCGCATCACTGCCGAAGATACACCGATCCGCCTGTCGATCTCCAGCTCCATCCTTCCCTCACTCGTAAACGAGACCCCAAGATACTTAAACTTCTCCACTTAAACGAACACCATGTTCAAGCATAAGGGTGTCCATCAGTAAGACGTTCCAGTGTTGCTTTTTCATCTGCTGAAATACAAACATGGTTTGAGATTAAAGATTTTCTGTGATGAGTGATTTTTAGGCAGAACTACTTCTGTGTAACCTAAAGTAATTAGAGTGAGGATTTAGTGCCGGATTGCAGCATTTTGCCAAATTTGCCACTTAAAACCATCCTTCACCAGTTGCTCCTTCCTCCTCCGCTGTGCCTCTGTTAACCACCTCCAGTGAACATGACAGTTGCAGATGGCCTTAACGCTATCCAAATGATCTATATCAGCTTCGATGCTGCTGGATTCTTTCCTCTTTGTACAGATGACTACATGCCTGCTTGCACTACATCTGTTGCCGATGACCCGCCGGCGGTTCTCCACCTTCTAGCTGAGTCTCGTTTCTCATCATACAGATCGTCACAGCTCATTTCCTTCCGATTGCGGCCTTTCTCACCTTGATCTCAGCCTTCCATCATTTTGGCATTCCTCATCTCTTTGGAAAACACCAAGGGCCATTTTCCTCTCTGTAATTCTTCATCCCTCAGATCAATGAAAAATCTCCCCCCTCTTGGCAACTTTAACTTCACCTCACCACGTATAATCTGCATTGAACCACATTATACCACTTTTCCAGTTTTTCCTCATTATAGGAAATTGTTATCTGGGAAATGTAGGATTGGTTCCTTGACAATCAGATCTGGAGCAACATCTCCTTCATCTAAGAGCATGCTGTGTTGCCCCCTTAAAAATCTATACAGATACTGCTCCATCCATTACCATTGTGCAATCTTTACTACACTGTTATTTCTGGCCATCCTTGGGGGTATACTTAGACAAGCAGAGATATTACTTATACTGATAACCTAGTAACAGCATCAGTAACACACTCAGTCCTTTGTTGGCCATGAAACTTGCCACTTTGCCTCCATTTAAAAATAGAATTGAATCGAATATATTTAGGAGGCACGGTGGCTTAGTGGTTAGCACGTTCGCCTCACACCTCCAGGGTCGGGGGTTCGATTCCCGCCTCCACCTTGTGTGTGTGGAGTTTGCATGTTCTCCCCGTGCCTCGGGGGTTTCCTCCGGGTACTCCGGTTTCCTCCCCCGGTCCAAAGACATGCATGGTAGGTTGATTGGCATCTCTGGAAAATTGTCCGTAGTGTGTGTGTGTGAGTGAATGAGAGTGTGTGTGTGTGTGCCCTGTGATGGGTTGGCACTCCATCCAGGGTGTATCCTGCCTCTATGCCCGATGACGCCTGAGATAGGACCAGGCTCCCCGTGACCCGAGAAGTTCGGATAAGCGGTAGGGAATAGATGAATGAATTAATATATTTAAGTATTTCTAATGTTGACCCGTACCTGGTTTATTCCAACATTCAGAAGAAATTCAGAACTTAATTCAGACACCTTTAATATTCCCCAAGAGCCCACCTAAAAAACAAGGCTTTACCCACAGAGACTTCACTGTCACCTTTCAAACCTCTTCCAAATTAAATGCTGCTTATTAAGATATTTAGCATCAGATTCATCCAGCAGATCACCTTGGGGAAACAACCACTCTTGACTTTTCAAACCAGATTTGTCCTGCTTCTAAAATGGATCTTTGTTAGTCTCCTTCCAGTTCAGACATTTACAAAGCACACCACGGTCTGGCCTTTCTCAAATTGCCTCCACTATCACCCATCACCATTTCAGAGCCATCTCTAACAAGGAGGGGGCTTGGTTGGGATTCAGCATCCAGGCAAGCACTTTTTGCAAGTATCTCCAACAACCCTTGAGTGTTGGTCTCCCAAAGTGCTCAAGGCTCACTTTGTCCAACTTCTATCCAATACCAAATTAATCTTTCCAAACATTCATTCATTCATTTTCTACTGCTTATCCAAACTTCTCGGGCATCATTGGCGCCAATGAGTGCGTGTTGGCACACCCTGGACGGAGTACCAACACACACTCACACACTACGGGCAATTTTCGAGAGATGCCAATCAACCTGCCATGCATGTCTTTGCACCGGGGGAGGAAACCGGAGTACCCGGAGGAAACCCCCGAGGCACGGGGAGAACATGCAAACTCCACACACACAAGGCGGAAGCGGGAATCGAACCCCCAACCCTGGAGGTGTGAGGCGAACGTGCTAACCACTAAGCCACCGTGTCCTCTTTCTTTCCAAACACACCACAGCTATATCTTAAATCCTAGAACCCTACGTTTTAGGGCTCTGAATTTTTAGCAAAAAGCAGGAGTCACAATGGGACTCCTCATACCATTAGTGTCTGCACGATCTACACTCGCAAAAATGACATCAAAGACCTCACTCTCGTCTTTAATCTAGCTTCCAACATATCTTTAGTCTTTTTTTTTTTAAAGTACCCCTTGTCCAGCACATTTTTATTGTAGTCCCTGCTCCCAACATCACTGATTCAGCCAGTTGATAACCAGTTCTTGATTTGTAATGGGAGCAGGCAAAACACTCAAATGTGCAGGATGGTGGTCCAGTACTAGGGACTCGTACTAGTACCCTGTGCTTTACCACATGACATATATTGAAGGTGAGGTTGGCACTTGCTCTTTCTCTAGGTTGGTCTTAGCGATAGCATTAGAGATTTGTCTCTCTCTGGTTCTGCTTGTCTTGAAATCCCTTTCATTTTTAATTTTTGGACTTTGTTTGAAAACTTTTCTACCATATTGTGGGACCTTAAATGATGAGGGTACAGTACAGGTAGGACAATTCAACAAACAGGAACTTCTAGGTTAATGCTTTCCGCATAAAAATCACCATGACTTTACTGCTCTGTCGCTATTTAAGAATAACAATCGTCCTGGTCGGGGTTGTGTGGTAGAGCTTGGAAATTACCCCAGTAACACAAAGGTAATCTCCGTGAATAGAACGCCAGTCCATTTCAGGGCACCATGTATACATTATACATTAATACATGCTGGCAATTTTAAGTCCAACGGCTGGCGAATTTTTGGTCGAAACCCGAGAACACGGAGGGAACCTACAAATACACATGAGTAACATACGAAACTCTGCACAGACAGTTTACTGAGCTCAGGATCAAACCCCTGGAGCTGTGAAGCACTAATGCTACCAGCTGCGTCACTGTGCCACCGAAGTTTACCTTTTCCTAGTCTTTATTTATCTAAAAGCAAAATCCACATTGTAATCTTAAAGAGCACATTCTTTTTATAGACACTCGCTAAGCTAAACCTTTCGGAATACGATTTTCATGAAACAAAAAGAGCAAAAGGGCTTCGGATTGGCGCAAAAGATAGCGTTTGTCCGATTGTTTGGAAATTGTGAGCTTGAAGCCTGATCGTTCCACAGCGATCCATGGCCGGTTGGTAGCTGTCGCGAGATTGGCTAAAGGGTGGGAAAGGACAGATGACCAAACAGGATCTAATGTGGTAAAAAAAAAAAAAAAAAAAAAAAACATCTACTGAAAATATAATAATAATAATAATAATAATAAAAACACATGTATGGCCTAAATGTATGTTTCTATTGTCTTGGCACATTGTTGTTCTTCTGCCCATTACAGCATTGTAGCTTTTTCACTGGCATTACGCTGTAATCTACTGTATGTATTGAGAGCACACTGTACATAATGAAAAGAAAGCCATTTCAAATACAAACTAAATGTTTTGAAGCACTAGAATGATTTGCTCTTGTCGTTGTTTGCATTCTGACGATCGTCCGGACCATTCTGGTGTTTTCGCATTTTCTGTCGCAGAAAACTGCTTCCGCTTGTAGACGATCTCATCGGTTTCCTCCTCCGTTTTCTCGTCTCTTTGTCTCGGATGGCACGTCCGGGGTTTTAAGGACATTTCTAAACTTTGAATCTAACGAGTTGAATTACATTTTATACCGAGATCGAGACACGCCATAAACCGTACGAGTGTTTTTAAAGTGCCCTTTAACTTCGAGGGGTTTTATAAGAACATTTTAAGCTTTATCGTTTAGGGAATTATTAGACGTTAATCTTGAGATGTGTGTTTTTGTTTAGGAAAGCTATATAAAAAAAAGTCACCAATTGAATCATGATACAGAAATGTATGTTGAATATACAGTACATAACCTGCCAAATTCACTAAAGCCCATTGATCAAAAACGATCACGTCTTCGTTCGGCGCGTAACTTTCAATCAGTTCAAACAGACTGTTACTTATTAACTGAATTTTTTAGGGTTTGTTTATTTCGGGTCTGTTTGTGTGACTACTGCCCCTTTTCCACCGAGGCAGTTCGAGTGCTGGTTCAGAGTCGGAGCCTAATTTAGAACCAGTTCTTTCTGTTTCGACCGCCAAAGCACCGGCTCCGAACCAGGAAAAGTGGTTCTTAAGTAGCACCAAAACGTTGCTGGTCTAGACTTAAGAAGGGCGGGGCTACTGTTAGCGCATTTGATAATGTACCTTAAGTATACTAATGTTTAATACACTTTTACTTTAACGCGATATGATACATTATCAGCACACATGATAGTAGGTAGCTACATGCTAAGGCTAAATTTTTTTTGTGTTAACGATAAAATAACGTTATGTACTTTCTCGATCACAACCTCCGTTTATACAGATTACACGGAGCCGCACGTACACGTTTTATTCGCCGCGTTTGGATGCCGATGTAGGTTCGCAAAGCCATGAGCATTAACAGTAAAGCAACATCCACCATTGTTGTTGTTGTTGTGTTTGCCGCTGCTGCGCTAACGTCGCTGGGACACGTGACACGTATACAGTGACGTCACACTCGGCGCTGTGATGCTCTCTAGCCGGTGGAAAGGCAAACCGGTTCTTAGAAGGTTTGCCAGTGGAACCAACTTTGAACCAGCACAAGCGCTAGCTCTGAACCAGCACCCGGTTCTTTCCGGTGGAAAAGAGGCATACGTTATTGCCTTAGGAAGTTTTATTAGTTTGTTCTATATTTTACTTTTATACAGTAACGTACCACCGCTGTGGTGTTCTAGGTTCTGCTGTTTTACTCTGGACGCAACAGGAACCAAAATGGATCGAGACGATGAGTGCAATATAAAACCTGCCTCTTTTTCTTTTTTGAGAGCATGTACAAAAAAAATATAAATAAATAAAAAATGAATAGGAAGCAAAAGTCATCCTGAATGCAATAATCATTCATGTGTTCATCGGCTTAGTTAAAGAAATGTTCAGGAATCGATTCCGTTCCACAGGTCTGTAGATGAACGTCAGTAACTTTATTACATATTAATCATGTTTCCCGTTTATTATTTTCCATTCCAGTCACATATTTAGACTTTGTACCACACATTTATACAGATCCGGAAACCTTTAAATACAGATTTATTTCCGACGTGTGTAATTTTAGCGGTCGTGTCACGGAAGTAACGGTTTCCGATCGAGATATTTACATAAACTTAATACGTTGAAATCGTTGTGAACTGAAATCTAATCTCAACCCTTTGTATAAATCTCTATCACACACACACTCTCACACACACCTTCAGTCATTTTCCTTGTTAGTAATTTCTACAGGATTTGTAGATTTGTATGAGGTGGAAAAAAAAAATATTTCAAAACTATTCTATTCCTGCTCTTTTTTAAAATATCTATTAATCCTGTTAATAAAACCGTATTTACGATGCACATAAACTCTAGACGTACGTTCCATGCTGTTTTTTTGTCTATTAAACGTGTGTTTCAGGGTCCGTTTGTGTAACCGGATGAAGGAGAGCGCACGGGTCGCTACGCTCCATGTGTTGTTTTAATGTATTGCCTTAAATGTAATGTTTCGGTCCACTCGAGTCTTCTGGTCATTCGATGTTACTAGAAATGTGTTTGCAAATGTTCTTTGCTGTTCTGCATGTCACTGATGTGCGAAAACAAAAAGCATGTCCGGTTTATGTGCATGATCCGTTTTCTGTGTTCATGTTTACTTTTTTTGTTTTCTGAGAAAATGTTAAACATAATATATATATATAAATACATAAATATATCCGAAAAGCAGTTCTTAATGCTTTTATATGGCAACCATTTACGAATAAACAAAGAAAAAGTTGTGAAAAGGCATTTTGAACTGAAATATATTTGTGCTCCATTTGGCAGAAACCCGACACTATAACACCATCCACACAGTGAAGCATGGTGGTGGTAGACAAGTCTCTCTATCTCTAAATGTCCAAAAAAAAAAACTCTCATATGACATTCTATTAATTACATGATTTCTCACTCTCACTCATTCATTTCCTACCGCTTATCTCGAACTTCTCGGGTCACGGGGAGCCTGTGCCTATCTCAGGCGTCATCGGGCATCGAGGCAGGATACACCCTGGACGGAGTGCCAACCCATCACAGGGCACACACACACTCTCATTCACACACACACACACACACACACACACACACACACACACACACACTACGGACAATTTTCCAGAGATGCCAATCAACCTACCATGCATGTCTTTGGACCGGGGGAGGAAACCGGAGTACCCGGAGGAAACCCCCGGGGAACGGGGAGAACATGCAAACTCCACACACACACAAGGCGGAGACGGGAATCGAACCCCCAACCCTGAGGCCACCATGCCCCTCTACATGATTTCTGATGGTAACTATTTCCACCAGAACAGCAATAAGTAAATAATTATTTAATGCTCAACAATTTTGCCCAATTGATCATCCAATTAAATCCAACACATTAGCAAATGTGGAAAAAGTTCAAGGTTGAACTGGAGCATGAATATGAAAATGGCGCCTCCTTCTGTCCAAAGCCTCCAGTGTTCCAAACAGATTTCTGAAGTACGGTCTCACAAAAAGGACTGCAACCGGGCCAAAAACTAATAACCATAAATAAAAAGAAGTCACTTTGTGTTCTGTTTATCGTCCTGGTCCAAGTTCAGCAGTTTATTCATTAATGGGTATATTTTCAGCATCCAGGATTTAGCTTCCCAAACCTTTTAACCTCAAACTACTGAAATGTAAAAAAAGATAAAACCAACTTATCACGAGCTTTCTTCTCCTTGTTGTAGAAAATAAAGCTTACTAAAGCAATGAAACTTTCCTTCGTAATGTATAAAAAACATTAACCGATCACGTGAAGATTTGAACACAGTGCACTAGTGGTATCTAGTGGTCGGAATGAGGCACTGCATCTTCTAGCGGATCATATAGCAGGGTTTGAGTTCTGGCTAACATTGTTTTGAAAAAGTTAATTTTTTAGCTGCTAGCATTCATTAACGATGCATAACTTAAGAAATAACACACAATTCCAGTATATGTATAAGTACTGAAACTAAATTCACTTAAACCAGTGGTCCCCAACCTCTTTTTCGCCACGGACTGGTCAATGTTTGATCATTTTACCGCTGGGGGTGGGGGGGGTGGGGGGGGCTATACAATTAAATTAAAATTAATAATTTTAATGTAATTGTATTTAAACATGCCTTTTACAATGCTACTACAACGCTAAATCAATGAGAACCCTGAGCTTGTTTCTTTACAACGAGACGGTTCCATCTGGGGTAATAGGAGACAATGACACCCGAAGTGTGTCGCTTATGTCCAGTTTATTACGTTGTTTTGTTTCGGTTGCCATCACTGCAGAAATCCCCGCTTCACACAGATAGCATGTCGGACATGACGATAGGGATGTAAGTGCTGTGGTGACGATCTCAGGGTATTCCGCCATGACTTTAATCCAGAACACCGGCAGAGTTTCTAACTTCCTAACGACGTCTGTTTCGTGCTCATTTTTGCTAATTTGTGGGTTAAATTTGAGCAAACACAATATACACGAACACCAAGCACTGTTAAACATGACAAAGTACCGGTGAACAGAGAGAAGAGCGATACACACCTTCTCTCTCCACCAAAGCTACAACACCACTGCCGCTCGCAGCCGCTCGGCTCCAGACGTCACCTAAACGCGGCCTGATATCATGATATTTTGCACATGCGCGGTATCGGTGCGGCTTTAGGTGACGTCTCTCAGCTCCCGGTTAACCTCTCGTCCATGGAAAGTCTCACAAACCCGAGAGAAATACACCACAGTAAATAAAATGGGAATAATTTAATGTTCCTTGGGCGGCCCGGTAACATTTGGCCCACGGACAGGTGCCGGTCCGCGGCCCAGGGGTTGGGGACCACTGACTTAAACGACTTCACCATTTCCAAAGCAGTCTGATCACGTGTCGAAATAAAGTTTCAGACGTCACCAATCACACGTTTCTGTCAGATCGAATCAAGCAGCAGTACGACGGTGCGAAGGAAAGAGTTCAGAGCTTCTGCATCGCGAATGCAAATGATGTCATTGTGCTGTACTTTAAACTGGTCCTTAACACAAATGGGATGATCGATGCCAATATCAGATGATCAATAACACCACTGATTGAGTCTCACACTTTTCATCCAAAAGGACAAATTACAGTATTGATTCATCGATCGCACTAAACCGCTTCTCAACCTCATTTTCACCAGCAAACCGACCCGACGAAGCGACACGAGATAAATAAAGGAATGCTGACGTTTTGGTTAGCCATCGACGTGGTTTCCTGTAAAGTTTGAAACAGAAGCTGACCCAGCGCTCATCCGGTGAATCGTCGGGATTAAATCAACGAGTCGTATTTATTAACGTACATACTTATTTCAATCTTACATTACATTTTATTGTTCTTTCCGTTAATAACAAAAGTTAGTTAGAAATGAAATGATGCTGTTACAGATACACGTCCAAACAGAATGTAGGGTATAAATAATGATGGAATATAAAATGTCACCTATACAAAGTAATGGCTGTTAAAAAAAAACTGAAAAGACAGAGAAATAAAGACTGAACATCCCACCGGAGGCTTGTGTCTGTCACCACCAGCACTCTGTGTTCATGGTTTTGTGTAGCCAGGTTGCGTAGTTGGCCACACGGGTATAAACCCCATACACCTGCCGACTCCCGCATCCCTCTGGCCCGCCCCAAGACACGAGACCCTGCACTACCCACCTCCCACTGTGGGGATCCTTCATTACAAATCCACCCCCACTGTCACCTAAACATGTATCGCGTCCTCCTTCATAGAACCCGGCACAGAACATGTTCTCGGTGATGTTGTAGCTTGCAGAACGTGAGGTGTAGCTGGTTTCACACTCCTCCTGTGAAACAACCGGCAATTTGACGTACTGCAGCACCTCAGACACGACACCGAGATCATAGGTTATCGAATTGTTCAAGGCAGAGCTATTAGGTATATCGATCCCCCAACCAGCAACCACGCCTAGCGTGTTAGGCAAGGGGGTACGAGCCTGACCTTTGACCCACGGTGGGGGCAAACAAACAGGCCTCACTAGCTCAGTCAGTACTACATCTTGGCCAAGTTTGACCAGGGCGATGTCGTTGTTGTAGTTGTGCGGGTCGAATTCTGGATGGAGGATAAGCATCTCGATGGAGCGGTTGATAGCTAGCGATTTATCTCGGACGTCTGTAAGCCCCAGTGTGGCCTGCACGTGTGCAGGAGCTACGGGAACAACTGACATGTCCCGGAGCGGTCTGCGGAGAACGTGTGCAGCCGTGAGCACCCACGACGGGGACAGGAGAGCACCGCTACCGAACCAGCGACCTGTTGGAACTCGGGATGTATCCTCCACAGACAGGAGAACCTGCCAGGGAAAAAGACCAGGAAATGCTGTGCGTCCGCCCACAATGCGCTTCTGCAGGGATGGGAAGGCCCGGGATTCCTCGCCGCATGCTTACACACAAACTCACAACATTTCAGACTTGACTGCATGGATATTGATAAAGCAGATAAACCTTACAGTTTTTATCTCACCTGCTTGGGCTTCAGCTGTTGTACCGGGTGACTGGAACTCGGAATCCGACTGTGTGCTATTGTCCAGATCTGTTACATCATACAGAGTCGTGTTTTCAGTAAAAAAAAAAACGTCCACTGACCAACAGACCAACAAGCTGAAGATGCAGAAGAACAGTGTGTGAAATTGTTCACCTGGATGACACGTAGTTAGATTGTTTCCATCCTCATTCCTCCACACACCGCTCCGATCACACGTGTACGTAACTGTGTTAAGTGCGGAAGAAAGGAACGTTTAAGAGCGGTGTTTGAACTGATTGTTGAGCATTTTATGGACAGGTGAAGGTGAGAGACAAACTCTGTTCTCCAGGTGAAGTCCTGCAGCTGTACAGGATCCTGGATCCAAAAGTAGTACTGTTACTGGAGTTAGTATACACCACGTCTCCTATAGATACATCCACGGGACCGCAGTCAATCACTAGAGAGGGAGAGGGAGAGGGGGGGGGGAGAGGGGGAGAGAGAGTGGGGGAGAGAGAGAGAGAGAGTGGGGGAGAGAGTGGGGGAGAGGGAGAGGGGGAGAGAGAGAGTGGGGGATAGGGGGAGAGCGGGGGTGAGTGAGATAGAGAGGGGGGAGTGCGAGAGTGAGTGAAAGAGAGAATTGAGGAGAGAGAGGGAGTGAGAGGGGGGGGGGTTAGTGAGATAGAGAGGGGGGAGTGAGATAGCCAGTGAGAGGGAGAGAGAAAGAGAGAGAGAGAGAGAGAGAGAGAGAGAGAGAGAGAGAGAAAGAAAGAGAGAGTGGGGAGAAAGAGAGGGAGTGAGAGAGAGAGTGGAGGAAAGAGAGGGAGTGAGAGAGAGAGAGAGAGAGTAAGATAGAGAGAGAGTGAGAGAGAGTGGGGGAGAGACAGTTAGAAGGAGAGGCAGAGAGAGGGAGTCAGACAAAGAGACAGACAGAGAGAGAGAGAGAGAGAGAGAGAGAGAGAGAGAGAGAGAGAGAGAGAGAGAGAGAGAGAGAGAGAGATAGAGAGAGAGAGAGAGAGAGAGAGAGAGAGAAAGGGAGAGAGAGTGAGAGAGAGAGAGAGTGAGATAGAGAGAGAGAGAGAGAGACAGAGAGAGAGAGTGAGAGACAGGGAGAGAGAGAGTGAGATAGAGAGAGAGAAGAACAGAGAGAGAGAGATAGAGAGAGAGATACAGAGAGTCAATACTTCTGAATATTCTTGAATATACTGTTTGATGATGAGGAGGTTTTGCAGGACAAACCCCAGATGAATGATGTCAGTCTGCATGAATTTGAAAGAAGGTAATTACAGTAAATTACTGAAACCCATTCAGATCTTTTATTACAGAGTGGGAATGATGACGAGTGGGAATGATGACGAGTGGGAATGATGAGCAGTGGGAATGATGAGCAGTGGGAATGATGAGCAGTGGGAATGATGACGAGTGAGAATGATGAGCAGTGGGAATGATGACGAGTGGGAATGATGAGCAGTGGGAATGATGAGCAGTGGGAATGATGAGCAGTGGGAATGATGAGCAGTGGGAATTTGGAGCGGATGATTTGGGATTGATCCATAGACAGAATTGAACAGAACTATAACTGTACCTACTTCTGCTGCATCTTTCTCTTCAAATGAAGCTTCTGTCCATGTCCATGTCCATGAGAAGCGGTTTACAGACCAGCCGTATCTCCACTTACCCTAAGTCAATCTGAGCAATACTTTCTATTTTGTTGGCAGAAGAAACCTGTTCTGTAGAAGTCAGAGTTTATAGCAGTAGATGCAGTGATATGGACAGAGCGCTCGAGGACTTCGATCCATCCTCATGATGTTTGTTGAGTAAAATCTTACTTTCCCTTTATGAACATCGTCCCTGACTGCAGACTGAACGGCATCGTAGACGTAGTAACAAGACAGAGATATTATTTTGTTATCTTTTTTATTTTTTCATCACCCCACAAGCTTGATGGTGGTTTCAGATTATGGTTAAATAACAGACCAGACTGTTTTACAAACGTACCAGGGGGAAAAAACATGTTAAACCACAGAATGTTGGCTCCTTTGTGATTCCTTCTCTGGTTCGCATGATGACCAGTATGAGAGAAAAAGGGAAGAGAAAGTGAGAGGAAGAAGAGATGTTAAAGACATGTACAAAGTCTCAAACCCTAACCCAAATCTGTCTCAGTTAAAGGTGCGGTCTTCGATTTTTGAAAGCCAATGTTGACATATAAAATCACCAAAACAAACACGCCCCTAACCCAAACGGGTCCCACCCCTGTATCGATAGCTCCGCCCACACATACATACGTAACCCAGGTGACTAACGGAAAGAAACGTGTCTTTATCATAGCTGAAGGGAAGAACAATACGATTGTAGATAAACAAACAGGCAAAAATGCCACACAAGCATAATGATGTAAAGGACAAAGGCATATATTAGTTCTGTGTAACAAAGCAAAACCAACGTTACTCACCTATCGAGAAGGAAAAAAGCGCCTCGGCGTCTTAAGTAAAGTCGGCCACATATTCACAGGTCGGAGTTTCCCGAGTCGATAACTCCTGAGCTAAACGCTGTTACTACACAAAACGCGGTTGTAGCTGCCTCTCTACATTACTACGATAGAAAAGAGGTGTTATTTGTGTAGTAACAGCGTTTAGCTCAGGAGTTATTGACTCGGGAAACTCCAACCTGTGAATATGTGGCCAACTTCCTGCTCCTTCAGTTCTCTCCAGCGCTGGAAAGCTGATCCTATATTAACACGTCCTACTTCTTGTCCTTATCGTAAGTCTTTCTTCTCTTTCTTTCTTTGTTTTTATCCTCCATGTCAATGTTAAAACCGCTTTCTGTTAACATCACACACGCGCACTGAACACTCTCTCCGCCCATATCACCAAGCCCCGCCCCTTTAATCTCATCGGCTACACGTTTGTTTTGATTTTCTCAAAAATCGAAGACCCCACCTTTAAATGTGTGTTATAGATATTTTACCTAATTAAACACAACCTAGACCCTCTTTAGTCTACAAAAATGACAGAGCTGATCTCTGTATGTAAAAGATGCAACGACATAAACCGCTAATCACTATATGATACAGCTGTGTAGTTAAAAAAGGTTTGAATAAATACACAAGAAGTCAATTGTACAGACATAAAATCCGGTCGGTAAAAACGTTCATATGAGGCAGATTGTAAAAACCCGTCAAAGCCGCGAGTGAATTTTGTCCGGTCCGTCTGACTGAAGATGTCAGAAACCTTGCTAACTTTTCTCATGGATTCGTAATCAAATATCAGTTAAAAACGTCCTGAACCTGTGACATCATCATCATCATAACATTAAAACATTACAAGCTAGAAATTGACATTATTTTGAAAAAAATTAGTGAAAATTAGCAAGTGAATGAATAAGAGAATGGATTATTTTCCCTCTCAGGCCCTTCAGGTAAGCAGGGCTCCTTGTATCAAGCGGATCTCACACTGCACACGACAAACGGAAACGACTGTCGGATTTCGCCCCCTAGTGGCAGTCGCACGGAATGTGCAATATGATCGAGTAAACGTCAACATGGGAGAGAAGCTAATTCTCGTGACACCCGAAAATAACCACGAAAATCTTCTCCATTAAGGCGCAACTCTTGCACTAATCGGTGATACTCGCCGAGACTAAACCCCCCCCCCGAGTCAGGTAGTGTTTTATCCACACTGATTTGCACTAAAGGAGAGCAAAAGCAAGAGCCCGTATTCTCCCTCCATTTATCATAGTGAATGAATGAATGAAGGAGTGAATAAAAACAATCAATGCAACAATAAATCCAGAAAGACCGTGAATAATTTTTGAGGAAACATTGACACAATATTAAAAATAATACAATATAAATATTAATAATTTATTACTTTTTTTTATCAATAACAATGTATTTAGAACAAAAAGATAGTTTTTTTTGATAAAGTTTAAAAATGACTAAAGTTAAGAATTATTGAAATGTATTAATATTATCACCTCGCACACAAGCACCTGATTGGACAACATCGGAATACACCGCATCCGGTCGGCATATGGACACAAGTTAAAATTTTTTGACGGATGCGACGCTCAAAACGTATCTGAAAATTCGGATCCGCAGATGGTCGGCACCTCACGCGGCGCCTTCGCGACTCTCCATGGGAAATGAATGGCTCCCTGTTTTATCGTCCGTCGTTCGTCGTGTGCGGTGTGAAGTCGGCTTTAGACTTTTAAAATGCTAGAACTTTATTTCATGCAAGAGCAAATCAGAAAGTCTGTAAACGTTGAGCAGAAAATGTCCGGATTTGAGCATGTGAATGGTTTTCCCGGGATACAAAACCTCTACAACTAAACCTGGCAGAGGAACGACAGCTCGAGTGTCTGCATAACTGGATTGAGAAGCACATTACACACTGATAGGTAACGTACAGGTACGGTACACAAAACTCAACACACACAGACGCAAACACAAACACGGCAAACTGCTTACTTCTACACAGAGGTACACGGCTGCTCCATTTCCCATCCGCCCGGCATTCGATCTGATAATGATTCGACTCCTCTCCTTCCTGAGGAACAGTGAGAGCATGAGTAAGTCTGTCTGGTGTTCATTAAAGAAAAACTTTGCTAGCTGTCATCCTCGTTAAGACGAAGGACTAAATCACCGCTGCTGCACGAGGCATCGAATGCCATTGTAGGTAGCGTATGGACGCGGGAGCTGATTAAAAAGGTTTAAACTAAACATGAAATAATTCTTGGAGAAACATCATTCCAATTGAATTATAAAGATGGAAGTGTTCTCTATGTTTTGCTTTAAAACCCAGTCACCTTTTGGAGTGAATATCCAGGGTCACAAGTCACCGTGATGTGCTCTTTAAAAAAGTACTTGGACTGTAGTGGCTCGAAATGTCCATTAGGTGGCAGTGTAGGAGCTGCACACTCACTGCCTACAAACAACCGTAAAAAAATAAAATAAATAAAAAATACAGAAACAAAGGTAATTGGTTTGATTTAAAACCATTTTCCATACAGATCAGTACCTAAGAGTATCTGAGTGATCGACGGTTACCTGTCGAAGTGTAGGTGAGCTTCCAGCCCAAGTTTTCTCCCGAGTTATCACTGTGAAACAGGATGCTCACAATGTTACTTCCTGTCTGGATCCTACCAGGTGATCGGTCTCCACAGAACGGGCCGAACACTCGCTCTCCTGCCTGAATCTGCAAAAACAGAATGTCATCATCGATCAGTACCATCGACGCCATCAAGGTCATCAACAGCAGCATCTGTTAATAATAATCAGGAATTCAATTCAATTCAGTTTTATTTGTGTAATGCTCAGAACAATGGACATCGTATATATAATGTCTATATACAGTACATTTAAGGTATAGTGCAATAATATCCTTTTCTACAACTGTATATAGTCAAGTAGAGCTTTAGTCCTGAGTCATTTCTGAGTTCATTATAGATTTAACTGTATAGACTTTGGCGCCATCTAAGGGGGACTTTGTGTCATTGGCTCTTAAGACTAAACCACAGGGAGAGTGTGTTCAAAAAAGTCTTCCCCAATGATTTTAACATCCCTCATCAAACAAAAGCATGTGCTTAACAGTATGAGCTAGCAAGCTAATAGTTAGAGAAACAAGTGTCATCATTATGCGAAGCTAATCCTTTAAACAGCAGTCTTGTGGATAACTGGCTTACCTTGATATGGTCGTAGGGGCAGGTGACGTCAGGGTGATCTTCTATGTCAAAGACATCATCGAAATCCAGAGTGACTGAGAAACCCTTGTCCAGCTTGATTCGGTAGAGACAGTCCGAGCTTTTGGGGTACGGCTTTGGAAAATCTGCACTGGTGATCAGTCCAGAGGCCTCGGTGTACACGCTGTCGCTGCATTCCACTGAGCACACACACAAGATTAGAAGGGGTCTCTGTCCAGCACATATTTCAGGATCTCCTGGGATTTTTGTCGAAAACAAGTCTCTGGAATTATAACTCAGAACGTTGCCAGTTCCTGGCCAACTGACACAAAGTGTACAGTAGCTCAAATCTGTACTCTTTACAACCGTGATGAGCTAAAAAGCATCTCACGACACACAACATGTGGAACCTTAAGACAGATGGGCTACAACAGGAAAACAGGAATCTGAGGCTACAGTCGGAAACTGGAGACAGATTCACTATAATGAAAGATCTTTCCTCTGTCTTGCACACAGTAGAGCATAAGAGCACACGTCTGATCCATTGTGAACGTACCAGACTGTTGGGGTCACTCACCGGGGCTGTGTTCTGCTGTGCCACAGTGACCCCTACAGGTGCAACCGCAAGTTCGGTGGGTCTGTTCTACATCTGCCAAAGTATTCAACAGTAGCGGCCAACAGCGGCCAGTGTCTTGCACCGTTTCCCGAAGCGATCGTCTGAACCAGTTCGGACACTGAGCCGTCTGTCTGTTTGCAAACAGATCGCCTTCTGTTCTAGCGGCATTCCAAATGACTTCCTTGCAAGTTTGACAATGCCTCTGGCAGGAATGCTTCAGTCCCGGTCTAAGAGCTATTTAGATTAAGCTTTGGGTTTTTGTAGCTTACAGTATTCACCATCGGGATGCACAGGAACTAGACACAAACAGATCTCAGGACAGAAGTTTTACATCTTTCCATGTCCGGAAGTTGTCCATGGGGTCATGGTCCTGAGTTATATAGACCGGAATACTCCGCTAGATCGCCTAGAAGAAAACAGAGCTACAGTGTGTGTCTGTGTTATACCCGTCTAAGTGATTCTAATAGTTCATCGTATGTTTACTCAAAAACAACATTTCTTTGGCCAAAAGGTTTAACCATGATTCACAGGATTCTCCTGCTCCTGCTGCACTGCTAATA
>NC_062528.1:986896-989396 GCF_022655615.1 Tachysurus fulvidraco | reverse complement strand
TCTGATGCCATCGTGTAGATCGGACCACACTGTGCCCTCCTTTATGGAGACAGGTGCAGTCCGGAGTGGTGCTTTTTTTTTTACGGAATACCCCATAGGTAAAGATTAATGCCTGACAGCTAACGAGGAGCAGTTTAGACCTTCAAAAGCCCTTTCATTTTGGTCATCCGTCACAGCTTGCAGCGGCGTCCTTCTGCGGGACGAGACGAAATATTAATTGACTTATCAGCAGAACGGTTCTGTAGGCCGTAGGTGGTTTGTGGTGTATGTGGTGTGATTAACTACGCGGTGTATGTGGTGCGAGTTCTCAAGGTCTCAAGTCTTTCTCCTGTCATTAAGAACATAAAGGACTGAGGTTCGAGTTATTTTAACACCTTAAAAACTTTCACGAAGTCTCGTCGTATGAGGTTTGCTAGATCCTTTACGATTGATGTGTAGTTTTAGTATAACAAAGGGGTTCAAGGCCAAGCACAGCTAAGCTGACACTGCTGGGCCCTTAAGCAAGGCCCTCAACCCTCCCTGCTCCAGGGGCGCTGTATGATAGCTGCCTCTGCACTCTGACCCCAACCTCCTAAGTTGGGGTATGTGAAGAAAAGAATTCCACTGTGCTGTAATGTATATGTGGCGATAATAAAGGCTTCTACCCCCCCCCCACCCCGTTCTAGCATATACCAGTTTGTTTATCCACTAGAGGGAGATGTTGGTCTGTTAGCACCAAATTCAGTCAAGTCAAGTCAAGAAGCTTTTTATTGTCATTACAACTAGAGCTGTTGCAGTACACAGTGACATGAGACAACGTTTCTCCAGGACTATGATGCTACATAAAAGAAAGACAAAGCTCAGGACGTAGTTCTAGATACATAAAGTGCATCTGTGTAACCTGGTGCAAACAGTGTGAGACACAAGACAAGAAGACGGTGCAGGATAAAAATACAGACATTACACAAAAGACATTACATCAAAGACAATGCACAAAAGCACCATACTTACATACTGTATGTTCTATAGTACATGTGCAGAAATACTGGAACGAACGCATTAGTATTATAGCAGCAGTTATATAAGGTGTTGTAATGTTTTGTGCAAAACAGCAATCGACTGAAATGTGAAAGACAGAATGTGTAAAGATCAGAAACAGGGTGTAAAACAGCATGTAAACAGTTTGACATGATGGTGCTGTAGACACGGATGTATACATGATGTAAATTCCTCCATGCCACAGGGTTCTGGTTCGGATCCTCCGGGATAAAAGCTCAATAGAGACCGACACGAGAACATGACATGAGGTCTCTATACGTTATATCTACGTCGATATCCGAGGCCTCACCTGGTTGATTCGAGGTGAAACAGTAGGTTGTAGGGTTAAGGCTCGTCTACCAATTTATAATCCAATAATTTCTCACCGTAGTATCAGTTATAATTAATACGCCCTTCATTTTAAGATTTATTCAAAACGCATTCGTTTGGAATCTGTTATATAAAAAGAGACGAATAAGTGCGGTATTAGTGACGATACACAGTAAATGTTGTGGTTTAATACAGTAATGAGCCTGAATTTATGTTCTGTTGAAAAGACAAGGTAACAGGAAGTGCTCAGACTTTACATCTAAATTATACGTCACCTAAATAAAGACGAACACGAACAATGAGAGGATGAGGCTTGCGTCATCTTCTAACTCATTTCCGCCCAAGTGCGTACTAATCTAAACCCAACCGAGTCTAAAGCATGACCTTAATGAATATACGCAGTTTTTTTTTTTGCACAGATAGATTAAATCCACAGGAGGTTATATTACTTAAATAAAAAAATAATTAAGACCAACATGCCAAAGAATAGATTTGTACCTGCAGTTTGTAATTAATCCTCACTGTAGATATACTGTAGGAGGCTAGAGTGTGAATTCATGCTCAGTGGTGTGCAGGAGGGCAGATTAATTGGGCTTGACCTTAAAACACTTTTCAGTCCTTAATTAGCGAAGACTAAAATCCCACCTCACTGAAGTACCTTGTTCCTTCCTGGGGGCAACATCTGGTATCTCCAGCAGCTTTGCACATCTGGATCTTGATATTTTTTTGTAAATATTGCTCTGTGCTTCGACCGGGTTCTCGGTTTGGACTCCACTCTGATCATTTAGTTTCTCTGCCTCTGTTGATTAAAAACATTCTTTGCTACACGATGCTACCACCACCGTGCGTCACCGTGGTGATGGTGTTCTCAGGGTGAAGGGATTCCACTGTTCTAACACTAGATCATTTGGAAAAGTTCAAGAGGAGTGAATTCTTATGCAAGCCGTCGTGTGTCGTTATTAATAGTGACACACAGAGACACACACACACACACACACACACACACACACACACACACACACACACACACACACACACACACACACACACACACACACACACACACACTCACATACACACATACACACACATACACACACAGACACTCGCACACATACAGACACACACTCACACACACACACACACACACACA
>NC_062528.1:976896-981896 GCF_022655615.1 Tachysurus fulvidraco | reverse complement strand
ATCTTTCCGGTTAAATAAAGTGCAGACAGAAGTTGAACAGAAGACACTAACAATGCAAAAAGAATGAAAGAAAGAAAGAAACCCGCCTCCACCTTGTGTGTGTGGAGTTTGCATGTTCTCCCCGTGCCTCGGGGGTTTCCTCCGGGTACTCCGGTTTCCTCCCCCGGTCCAAAGACATGCATGGTAGGTTGATTGGCATCTCTGGAAAATTGTCCGTAGCGGTAGAAAATGAATGAATGAATGAATGAACTGAACAATTTAGGTTTAAGAGTCTTGCTCAAGAGGACAGAGGTGACTCATTAGACCAACACCCTGACTATTAAACTACCACATACACCATTTAGAATAGAAGAGTAAATAGTGACGTGACATACGGCTAAGTACGGTGACCCATACTCAGAATTCGTTCTCTACATTTAACCCATCCAAAGTGCACACACACAGCAGTGAACACACACACACACACACACACACACACACACACACACACACACACACCGTGAAAACACACCTGGAGCAGTGGGCAGCCATTTATGCTGCAGCGCCCGGGGAGCAGTTGGGGGGGTTCGTTGCCTTGCTCATGGGTACCTCAGTCGTGGTATTGCCGGCCTGGGACTCAAACCCACAACCTTACGGTTAGGAGTCAAAGTCTCTAACCATTAGGCCACGACCTCCGCACTGGAGGCCATAGGACTCCTGCAGGTGAATCAGATCAACTTTTTTCCTTTATGAATGATGACTGTGTTCATGATGTGTTAATTAATCAATCAATCAACCAATTAATTAATCAATCAATCAATAAATCAATCAATCAATCAATTAATTAATACATAAATTAAATAATTAAGTAATTAAGTAATTAAGAAATTAAGTAATTCATTCATTCATTTTCTACCGCTTATCCGAACTTCTCGGGTCACGGGGAGCCTGTGCCTATCTCAGGCGCCATCGGGCATCGAGGCAGGATACACCCTGGACGGAGTGCCAACCCATCACAGGGCACACACACACACTCTCATTCACTCACACACACACTCACACACACACACACTACGGACAATTTTCCAGAGATGCCAATCAACCTACCATGCATGTCTTTGGACCGGGGGAGGAAACCGGAGTAACCGGAGGAAACCCCCGAGGCACGGGGAGAACATGCAAACTCCACACACACAAGGCGGAGGTGGGAATCGAACCCCCGACCCTGGAGGTGTGATGTGTTAATGTTTTTGTTAAATACATTCTGACCGTGTTTGTTTTTCTTTTTAGATTTCTGTGCATTTGGCACCACTGAACATCATCCTCACTACATGATGCTACCACCACCATGCTTCACTATGGGGGAGGGTGTTCTCAAAGGAATGAGCCTGGGACAAAATTCTAACTTTTTTAAATACTGTATATTTGTTGTAATTTCTTGACGAAGAGCAGAGCAGAGCTGAACACACTCGGGTCGATCGGCAGCTCGGCGCCGTACGTCTGTCCATCTGTCTGTCTTCTGGCTACGTTTGGAACCGGTCTCGCTGGATTAACTGGACTAACGGTTGTAAAAAATTCCTTCAGAATGACTCCCCATTAGAAAAGCTCTTAGAAGCAGATATTTACAGTACAGCGAGATATCCAATCATTTAAAGGAAGAAGTGTTGAGACCCAGGTGTAACATCGCACACGTTCACTCTCTGTGGAAGATCAGAGACTTGAAGCTTGACTGATGCTGGAAATCAACTACAGAGGGAACAGCTGTAGAAATAAAAGTACTGTATAGTTAAAAGACAAAGAACAAAACGTTTCCTGTATGTGTGGGAGAGAAAGAGATAAATAAAGTGTGTGAGTTGAGACAGAAAGAGAAAACATACAATGACCTGTTTCCCTTTTGCACTTTTCAAACCATTTTAGGGAAATGTCAGAAATAATGACGGATTTCATGTGGGTTTGATCCCGTGACATCTCTGTGTAAATAAAATGACATGGCGAAAGAAACGGACAAATTAGTTTCAAGCGATAGTGTACAACAAACACACTGATAAACAAATCTCTTTGCTTTCACGTATTATTTACCTTTTATTAAAAGCACACATACTGTATATGAGTTTTTCCTCTGGAATATTTTCTTTCATGACTGTTTTATTTTCTTACATGACTTTGCCTTACCTTTGTATATTACCCACCTGGTTGCTGTTTATAGTAACAGCAATATATTATATTATTTTCATAGTACATTTATTCATTCATTCATTCATTCATTCATTCATTCATTCATTCATTCATCTTCTACCGCTTATCCGAACTTCTCTGGTCACGGGGAGCCTGTGCCTATCTCAGGCGTCATCGGGCATCGAGGCAGGATACACACTGGACGGAGTGCCAACCCATCACAGGGCACACACACACACACACTCTCATTCACTCACACACACACACAAAGGACAATTTTCCAGAGATGCCAATTAACCTACCATGCATGTCTTTGGACCGGGGGAGGAAACCGGAGAACCTGGAGAAAACCCCTGAGGCACGGGGAGAACATGCAAACTCCACACACACAAGGCGGAGGTGGGAATCGAACCCCCAACCCTGGAGGTGTGAGGCGAACGTGCTAACCACTAAGCCTCCGTGCCTAGTACATATATATTCATCTGTATATTATGTTCATAGTACACACACATCTGTATATTATGTTCATAGTACACACACATCTGTATATTACTTCCATATTACCACTTTATTGAACTTATTTAACTCATGTAAGCACTGGACATCCTGCACTTGCCACTATTGCACTCTGGTTACACCTTAACTGCATTTCGTTGCCTTGTACTTGTACATGTGTAATGACTATAAAGTTGAATCTAATCTAATCTAATCTAATCTAATCTAATCTAATCTAATTTGCGCTTCCTACATTTTATCTGATGGCAAACAGAAATATGTCATAAGTAAATATGACATTTACAATGATTTGTAATATTTATACATTCCATTTAAACTATTTCTAATTATTTCAAAAATAGCACATCTCATAGGTAAGCTGGTCAGCAATGCTAAAGTCTGGTCACAAATCCTCAATCAGTCCGAGGCCTTTTATGATTGTCCCATATTTGGCTTCACACATTGACATGAATTCCAAGGTCAAGAGTTAAAGAGATCTCATCTCTCATCAGAGATCCATTTTGGACTTTGAGGCTGAGACCCAGCAAAGAGCACATAATCTTCTATGAAGCAACAATTATTTAAATAAAATCTGCTCATGGCAGTTAATCAGATCCATGTCCCTGCCTTACAACATGGGTCACAATACCAAGTACACTTGCTCGATCACTTCCTTTCCCCAGCTGACATCTACATACTGACTGCGATCTCACTGGAAACAGGACTGACACCAGCACCTTATCATCTGCCACAATTAAAACTGTGTCTTCTATTATTGCATGTTGCACCAACCTCTGAGCATCAAGTAAGGTTCGACGGTGCATTTACCGTTTTGAGCCGTCCCATGTGTTTAAGTTCTCGTTCTAGACGTCACCTAGAACCTAATATGATTGTTGAATAACAGCATGACTCATTATACAATATACAATATTTTGCCATATTGTACAATCCTCACTTTGATTATTTTCTCACTGAATGTGATGTAATGTGCGAGCATTCGAGCGAAGAGACGACGACGAGGTTTGTGTTTGAAACTTTACAGACGTATCGATGTGGACGGTGGATATTTTGTCTGCTGGTATAATCATGAGCTAAGCAAATCTGACTAGTGAAATTGTATGTACTCTGTTTTAATAAACATTACCTCATCATTTTGATAAAAAAAGTAAAATAGATAGCAAAAGTTCATTAGAAGAAATCCTCGATTTTGTTCAAAAGCTGATTTTTCCATAATATTACTGTGTTTTTCATGTTCTTTTTATTATTATTATTATTTATTTATTTATTTATTTTTTTTTTTACAAATTCTCTGGACCCACAGACATTATCTTGTTTGCAAACGCACTCTGACTTTTCCTCATATACTAAGTTCTTCATACAAGCTTTGCATCATCATCATCATCATCATCATCATCATCAGACAATATCTGTCTCTTCTCCAGGTGCATGTGTGAAAGTGTTTAACGATTACAGCACTGAGATAAACCTATGTGAAGAAGACCCACAATCAGTTTAGTTTAACTTAATCCAATATTTAATGGTTGTTAGTTTCTCTCCAAATTCTTCTCTCTTTTACTTTTTTTTTAAATTGAATTCTCATCATTAATTCACTGCTTAGCTCTCTAGACACTTTTACACCAAAACTTAGACTAAACCTCCATTTTTTTTCTATATGGATTGAAAACACATTTAATAGTTAAAAATCCGCCTTATTCATTGGCTGTGAAACATAGATTTTATTCAACACTTCAAAATATTTTCTGCCATCTTAAGCACAGATTTCTAATAGAATGTCCAGACATCCATAAAACGTTGCTTCAAAAAAAAAAAATAAAAAAATCTTCAAATTCATAAACACGCGATATATGGAACAGATTTTATTTTACTTTTTAATTTCCTTCCTATTTACACGTTATGTAGACATGATGGATTGAGCCTGAAAACCAACGGGGAAAAAAAACAACAACAAAAAATATATATGGGGAAGAGAAAAATAGATATATATTTGTATAGACCTTGAAGATAATATCTCGACAAAACGATTAACACGATGTGAAAGTTTTCCAGAAGAAATTCTTGCAGCCTGCTTTGCGCTCGCGGGGAGCCAGCATGGGACCGGCAGCGCGCTCCATCTCCATGCGCGCGCCCTCGCTGTCCGTGCCGCGAGACACGTCGTCCGAGTCCAGAACATCGTTTTCGGATTGCGCGAGTTCTGCGAGCAGCTCTGCGAGTGTATACCTGGTGATCTCCTGTGGAGGAAAAGCATGCAAAAAACATTAAATTGACAGGATATTTTCAGCGTGTGCTTTAGGTTCTATAAATGACCTGTTAAAAGAAAGGAAGATGTCTGA
>NC_062528.1:966896-969396 GCF_022655615.1 Tachysurus fulvidraco | reverse complement strand
GTCCTGGAATGGATTTTGCCTCCATAGTTCACGTCCAGGGGGCACGGTGGCTTAGTGGTTAGCACGTTCGCCTCACACCTCCAGGGTCGGGGGTTCGATTCCCGCCTCCGCCTTGTGTGTGTGGAGTTTGCATGTTCTCCCCGTGCCTCGGGGGTTTCCTCCGGGTACTCCGGTTTCCTCCCCCGGTCCAAAGACATGCATGGTAGGTTGATTGGCATCTCTGGAAAATTGTCTGTAGTGTGTGTGTGTGTGTGTGTGTGTGTGTGTGTGTGTGTGAATGAGAGTGTGTGTGCCCTGTGATGGGTTGGCACTCCGTCCAGGGTGTATCCTGCCTCGATGCCCGATGACGCCTGAGATAGGCACAGGCTCCCCGTGACCCGAGAAGTTCGGATAAGCGGTAGAAGATGAATGAATGAGTTCGTCTCAGGTCCCCCCCCCCCTCCCTCCATGTGCACCTCTTTAACTGACCGGTTCTGTTCTATCATCTAGAGATTCGGACAGAAAATCCCTGGACTCTAGAACTCATGAAACAAAGCTGATGTTAAATATTTATCGCTACGTTTTCTCGGCAGTTTGTTATGTTCACGTGTTAAATATATGTCATAGCGTTATTTAGAAACCCTGGTGTTCACTTGCTGTTAGACGCACGTGTAAAAGCCATAACGTGGTTTTATTAACACTGCTGATGCTTCGGCTCATTTTGTCTTTCGGCATGGTGCAAAGTGGGATTTATTTTAAACGACTGCTGAAATGAACTTAAATGGAGATCAGAATGTGTGAATTCTCCATTTGACCCGGTTCATTTCTCTAATGCGTTTTTGGTTAAGATTATGATGAAATTAAGTCCATGTGCAGGCAGGATTGAATTATTATATTAAACCCGAGACATTATTCTCATTTGATTTATATAAATATTTGACAATATCCCATTGAGTGATGCTGAGGACTTTAAACATTATATTGTCCTTTGAGGACATTTGATATTACCTTCTTGCTGTGAGGACACTTAGCACTGTCCTATTATTGCCAGGACGTAACCTTTAGCATATCATTATGTGCTCATTTGACACCACTGGATCGTTATGTAGACTGAGTGACTTAAGACACTATTCCAGTTGGAACTTTCCTATGATTGTGAGGACATCTGACACTACTATGAGGACACTATGAGTACATTGGAAACTAACATATTATTGAAAGAACCAGGACATTGTGAGGACATTGGACACTGATCTGTTATTGTGAGGCCATTCGACACTTGTCTGTCATTGTGAGGACATTGGACACTTGTCTGTCATTGTGAGGACATTGGACACTTGTCTGTCATTGTTAGGACATTGGACACTTGTCTGTCATTGTGAGGACATTGGACACTGATCTGTCATTGTGAGGACATTGGACACTTGTCTGTCATTGTGAGGACATTGGACACTGATTTGTCATTGTGAGGACATTGGACACTGATCTGTCATTGTGAGGACATTGGACACTGATCTGTCTTGTGAGGACATTGGACACTGATCTGTCTTGTGAGGACACTGGACACTGACCTGTCATTGTTAGGACACTGGACACTGATCTGTTATTGTGAGGACATTGGACAGTTTGGATCTTATCATTTTGATGACACTGAATGCTACTGTACAAATGTATCCCTCCTTTTTGGACAATCTTCAGTCATGTTCGAGATCGGATTCTGTCATTGTGAGGTGATTTGATACCATCGTATCATTGTGGGTACTTTTGACATTGTGTCATTGGGATGTGTGTCCCCTGGTGTCCTCTTAAATATAATATAAATAAAACAGGCTCACAATGAGAAGATAATGCCACAAGTATGCTTCACACTCTCTGTTATGTTTTAAGAGTCTTTCATCATTTTGGATCCTTGTAAAGGGATAAATACACACATACGTGTAGCGGCACACAGACACACACTTATTACGGTCTAGTGGTGGAGAGAGTGGTAAATGGTGTTTAATGGGATGAATGGTGAAGAGGCCCACATGGGCTAATAGACTCGCCTGGTGTGTTGACACCATGCTGTTTTATTGAGAACATACACATGCAAATGCACACTTGTAGAGAGAACATCCTGCTGTTTGTCTTTGAACAGACTGATTGGTTGTTTGTTGCTTGTGGTGTTTGGCTAATTTTGTGATGGTTGATTAGTTATGCCTGGCGCCGTGCATAGACTGATGGTTCTACAAGAAGCAGTGTCACACAGAGAGGTTAATGGGTATGCATGCACAATGGTTCGGGGAAAAAAAAAAAACTCAATGATCTCCTTTATATAGGAACTTATTCTGTATTTTTACAATATCGCCAATTTGGTTGAAGTTTTGAAAGAATTATGTTTTTTTCCCCCATCTCTTTATTATGCTGGAATTATGACTCATCGCTACTGCATTAGCATTAGCATACCGGTGGGCTGTTTGATTGACAGCTCAACAGCTGGAGGACAGTAAGGGCTTATCTCCATCTGAGCAGACGGACACAG
>NC_062528.1:956896-964396 GCF_022655615.1 Tachysurus fulvidraco | reverse complement strand
ACACACACACACACACACACACACACACACACACACACACACACACACACACACACACACACACTTATACACAAACATACACACAAACACATACACACTCACACACACACACACACACACACACACACACACACACACACACACACACACACACACACACACACACACACACACACACACACACACACACACACAGAGCCTATATTAGATGTTGTGTGATCCTGCTGAACAGTTTTGAATTAATTAACATCAGAACATCGTGACACGGCAATAAATTTCTATTTTATCCACATTGTTTAGTATTTTGTCGTTTTTTTGTCCATTTTTTGTCTTTCTTTGTTTTTATGCACTACATGAGCTGGAATCCTGTTTCTCTTGTTTGTTGTTGTTTGTTGTTGTTGTCTAGGCAACCAGCCAGCTTTAACCAACCAGAGACGGCTAACGTTCTTGCTCCCGGTTCACATTTTTGTGAAAAAGCAGATAAACTGGCTTAAAGAAAAGCCTTAGCATCAAAATACCTCATGCCTTAGCTTAAAAATAAAGTTTTGGCACCCCCGAAGCTGCCTGTCTTTGTACCCTCTTGTGTCCTGACTTGAGTTGTGTCACATTTACACACAAATCCACACAAAGTAAAATCAAATGCAGCATTCGTCTTTATTTCTAAATTACAAACTTACAGTTGAATCTCTTTGATATGATTAAATGTTAAAAATCAGCTACTGATTAGACCTCAGTGTTGGGTCACGGGTGAGGGCGGGGTCGATCGGCAGCACCGACCCGGGAGTGGCCGGGGGTCGGGTCATGTGACTAGGGTGGCAGAACCTCAGCAGGAAGTGAATCCTTTCCAGTAGAAGTTCTTGCATCCTGCTTTCCGTTCTCGAGGTGGAAGGATGTTGGGATCCTCTGCAGGTCTCTCTAACTCCACCGTCAGGTCTTGTTTTGTCCCCAGAGTCGAAACGTCGCTCTCCTGAAACTCCGAGTCTGGCAGTGTGAGCTGGGATAGAATGTCCTTCAGAAAAGACAGGACAGGAAAGAGAGAGAAGAGAGTTGTTTTGTGGAAAGAGTTTAAAGTTTCATTCATTCATTCATTCATTCATCTCCTACCGCTTATCCGAACTTCTCGGGTCACGGGGAGCCTGTGCCTATCTCAGGAGTCATCGGGCATAGAGGCAGGATACACCCTGGACGGAGTACCAACCCATCACAGGGCACACACACACTCTCATTCAAACACACACTACGGACAATTTTCCAGAGATGCCAATCAACCTACCATGCATGTCTTTGGCCCAGGGGAGGAAACCGGAGAACCCGGAGGAAACCCCCGAGGCACGGGGAGAACATGCAAACTCCACACACACAAGGCAGAGGCGGGAATTCACACCCCCGACCCTGGAGGTGTGAGGCGAACGTGCTAACCACTAACCCACCATGCCCCCCCCTTCCCTGACATGTTCCAGCTAATCTAATACTCGGCTAACGAAATGAGTGGCACCTCAATTTATCCCGTAAACTCTCCGAGTTCCCACAGGAACATCACAAGGAACAATATATTTATGGAGAGGAAATGACTCAGGCTTGACATGATTTATCATGAGGATGTGCCAGACCTCCCAGAGTCCCTGCTCACACTCTGACACTAGTGATAGTGATTATAACCCACCGGAGCTGCAGGAGACAAAATAATCTGATCTCTCCATCTCTATTCTCTTTTCTATTCGAGGTGGAGCAGAAACTCTCTGTCAAATATAAATAAATATATATATAAAACCTGCTGCTGTGATCAGAAAGACTTGTCTTGTGCTCATCCCAGGACTCTGATCATTCTCATCTGATCATCTCTTTATTATAATCATGTGAATTCCGTTGTTCGGTTCTTCTCTGTTGTTCCTGAACATGGATCAAAAATGATGCGAAGCTGCTTCGTGGATAATTACATCCACACTGTATAAACTTACATCACAACACATCACACTTTTGCCATGAGAAACTTGCAGAAGAAGAAGAAGATACGACCGTTAGTAAATGAAGATAAGTCTAACCTGTACGCTCAGGCCGAGGTCATAGACTCTCTGTAGAAGTCTGCGGTGTCTCAGATCCAGGTCCGGCTGCGCCGAGACGCCTTTACCGCACAGCACCAGAGACAAACCCAGCAGGGTCAGACAACACCGGAACACACACGTCCTCATATCTGTCTCGAGTTCAGCTTCGATTGTACACTACACGGCTCTGAAGCTTGGGTTCTGGTAGCTGAGAAGTCGTGGTGCTCCTTTTATATCACTGCTGGATGACATGACTGACAGCTGCCCGGTTGCCAGGTCGAAGCTGGAACGCGGTGTCGTAAAAACGTCAAGGATCGTCTTTGTTCGTGACAATGATTAGGCTTTTGTTAAGATTGCGCCAGTGAAAGAGTGTTGACTTTACAATGACGAGGACAATAAAACAATTTCGCAGCTAATCCAAGGCAAATACAACGGAGAAATGTTGGCGTGTCTGCCTTTGTCTCCGCAGCACGTACACCGAGGACTAATTAAGGATAAAAGCTTCTGTAACTCGGCCTTAATGGATTCTTACTGGGAGTTTTTCTGTATGCAGAATCAATAAAAATGGCTGACTGACACGTTCCCGTGTTAATCACGTGTTAATCAGTCAAACCGTTTTGTTCATTATGTACAGTGCAGATGTTGTGCGGAGACAGAAATGAAGAAGAGGATTAGGAGCGTGACCTCTGACCCCACCTCGGGCTCTAACACTCGATATCACTGATATCACTGAATCTAATGACGGCGGTGAGATTATATTTATTTCTTTTCAATCAGGAGGTCAGACGTCAGCTGCGATTTTTATTTCCCGCTCGCTTCCACACACGAGGTTCACGTTTTTCAAAGTGAAATGAATAAAAATTACGCTAAGTACGGTGACCCACTCAGAATTTGTTCTCTGCATTTAATCCATCCAAAGTGCACACACACAGCAGTGAACACACACACACACACACACACACAAACACACACACAAACACACACACACACCGTGAACACACACCCGGAGCAGTGGGTAGCCGTTGGGGGGTTTAGTGCCTTGCTCAAGGGCACCTCAGTCATGGTATTGCTGGCCCGAGACTCGAACCCACAACCTTAGGGTTAGGAGTCAGACTCTCTAACCATTAGGCCATGACTTCACCATGAAAATGTTCATGTATATAGAGTAAATAATTTACATTCATTCATTCATTCATTCATTCATTTCCTACCGCTTATCCTAACTTCTCGGGTCACGGGGAGCCTGTGCCTATCTCAGGCGTCATCGGGCATCGAGGCAGGATACACCCTGGACGGAGTGCCAACCCATCACAGGGCACACACACACTCTCATTCACTCACACACTACGGACAATTTTCCAGAGATGCCAATCAACCTACCATGCATGGGGAGGAAACCGGAGTACCCGGAGGAAACCCCCGAGGCACGGGGAGAACATGTAAACTCCACACACACAAGGTGGAGGCGGGAATCGAACCCCCAACCCTGGAGGTGTGAGGTGAACGTGCTAACCACTAAGCGGTGGCTTAGTGGTTAGCACGTTCACCTCACACTTCACACCTCAACACACCTCACACACACCTCACACATTTACATTCAAATTTTTCTAATATTCCTGTTATTCTAATGTGTAAAGTTTTATATAGAAATAAATAAACCAGTAATTAAATAGAGCCAAATCACTCACTGATACCTTAAAAGTCTTCAGAAGGAAAAGAAGAAGAAGAAAAAAGACCTAACATCCTTCTGAAGTTCAAGATTACACACATAATGAATAATTAAGACATATTAATCAAGACTTCAGGCCAAATCTACTGTAAGTGGAACTCTGGTTTAATATGTAAAATATTTTTATAAATGCTATTAACGTAATAAAAACCTAAAAAAAGGGAAGACTGTTATCTTCTTTACTTTATTACTTTGCATTAAAAAAAAAAAACAAACTAAAGTCATACAGGAGAATGAATTATAGATTTATTTCCATTCATTTCCAAACGCAGTACACGCTCTGTACTGCCACCCTGTGGTCACATGGAGTATGAAGAAAAAAATCTGTACATAAAATAAAACATTTTAAAAGGTCAGTTTTTAAAAAAAAAAAACATATAAAAAAATTAATCAGATTTTTATCTCTTAGAATGTAAAAAAAAAACAAAAAACAAACACTCAGCACATAAAACAATAAGAAAGTTAAAATTCAGCACACAAGATATTTAACGTTACAAAACGGTCATAAATTAAGTAAAGGTAGTGAAGGATGTTAAAGTTTTACACAAACACACTGAATGTTGCAAAGAATCTGAAAATATCTGAATTCTGAAACTTTAAAAACCTAAAAGTCTGTCTCTAAATAAGCCTCGTAGAGTTGTAGAATTTAGAGTTAATGACCAGTGACATTAAGTTTAGATACAGAAGAGATTTAGTTTGAAAAGCTCCACACTGGGACTGCTGTATAAGTCACGAAACAGCCATGAAGATCGTTTCACTTGTTGTTGTTGTTTCTAAGGCGATGTGCGCTGTAATCTTATCTTACAGGTGAACTTCACTCTGAACTGGTGGCTCGGTATGAACTTCATAAAGTTCAGGAGTGAGGGAGAGGGGGGGGGAGGGAGAGAGACAGAGAGGGGGGAGGGAGGGAGAGAGAGGAGAGAAAGCGGGAGAGGAAGGAGGGAGAGAGAGAGAGGGAAGGAAGAGAGGGAGCGAGCGAGAGAGGGTGAAAAGAATGGGTGGAAGTGGAGAAAAGCTTTTTTTTTATCGAAGCACGAATAGTATTTTTTTTTCTCTTCTCTTCTCTCTCTCTCTCTCTCTCTCTTTTCTTCTCTAGATAGAGAGCCTCTCTTTTTTTTTCTCTCCCCTCTCTCTCTTTCTCTCTCTTCTCTCCTCTCTCTCTCTCTCTCCCTCCGCTCTCCCTCTCTCTCTCTCTCTCTCTCCTCTATCTCTTATCTTTTTCATTTTGTTTAATAATGAAATTCATTATAATTTTACATTTAGACTTTGCAAAGGATGAAGAAAAATCCAGCACCATCTGAAAAATTAGCACCATCACTAAACATCTCTGAGGAAATCTCCACCCTGAGATCCTCTAAACTCTGTAAAGTCTCTACAAACACACTGAGTCACACTGAGTCACACTGAGACACACTGAGTCACACTGAGACACACTGAGTCACACTGAGTCACACTGAGTCACACTGAGACACACTGAGTCACACTGAGTCACACTGAGACACACTGAGTCACACTGAGACACACTGAGTCACACTGAGTCACACTGAGACACACTGAGTCACACTGAGACACACTGAGTCACACTGAGTCACACTGAGACACACTGAGTCACACTGAGTCACACTGAGACACACTGAGTCACACTGAGTCACACTGAGACACACTGAGTCACACTGAGACACACTGAGTCACACTGAGTCACACTGAGACACACTGAGTCACACTGAGTCACACTGAGACACACTGAGTCACACTGAGACAGACTGAGACACAATGAGTCACACTGAGTCACACTGAGTCACACTGAGTCACACTGAGACACACTGAGTCACACTGAGACACACCGAGTCACACCGAGTCACACTGAGTCACACTGAGACACACTGAGACACACTGAGAGGCGGTTGCTCGTTGTCACTAAACAGCTACACGGCAACAATAAGAAGAAATACAACATTAAACGCTCTAAAGCAGACGTTTACTCAGAGTTCTGCTCTCTGATTGGTCAGATTCAGAAGCGCTGATTCATTTTCTACAGCAGCAGCTCTGACGTTAGTGCTGAGTTCATGTGAGAAACGTGTTCCTTCTACAGTGTTACGGTTTCTATAGCAACAGGCATTCGGTGGGACTCGTACGGCAGACGCTGCATTTAATCTAAGACTCAAAAATGGGTGAATCAGTGAGTTAGTGAATCAATGAGTGAGTGAGTGAATCTGTGAATGAGTGAATCAGTGAATGAGTGAATCAGTCAATAAGTGAATCTGTGAATGACTGAATCAATGACTGAGTGAATCAATGAATGAGTGCGTGAGTGAGTGAGTGAGTGAGTGAGTGGATCAGTCAGTGAGGGAATCTTTGAATGTGTGAATCAGAGAGTGAATCAGTGAGTGAGTGAATCTGTGAGTGAGTAAATCTGTGAATGAGTGAATCAGAGAGTGAGTAAATCTGTGAGTGAGTAAATCTGTGAATGAGTGAATCAGTGAGTGAGTGAATCTGTGAGTGAGTGAATCTGTGAATGAGTGAATCTGTGAGTGAGTAAATCTGTGAATGAGTGAATCAGTGAGTGAGTGGGTCAGCAAAAAAAATGCGTACATGAGTATTGCTAAAAAAAAAAAAATTAAAAGCTTTTATAAAAAAATTGGAAATTAGTCCATTAGTTCTAGTCCATTATTTTGTTGTCATCCTCACAGAACCATCTTTAGGATCTCGAGCGATAGGATTCGAGCTCGATGGGAACAAACACCTCCGTTTACAAAAAGCAAAGTTCAAACATGTAAAACATTTCGGTCTTCACGTCGGCCGCATCATCGCCCCCCGGGGTTCAGGATGTCCGAGCGCACGCCTGCTGCTTCATGCACACACTACAGCGACTGATGATGCTTGGATCGTCATCGTTTAGTATCCGTGATGCTGGTTTACTGAGATTCAAAAAACAAACACACAAATGGAACTTTTTAGGGAACTTCTTTGTTCAGCCTGTTTTAACTTCCACCTTCACTTATTGTGCAAATGTCTGAGAAATACCTGAACATCTGGCTAGGATCCAGAGCAGCCAGCCAGTAGCTGTAGGAATCTGAGTAATAGTTACAAGTGCCGCGGCCATGACACTCGATGAAGGGAATCCTCTGGAAATTCACCAGACAGGATCCAGGAGAGGACAAGGGCTGTCCCGAGCCCTCGGATCCTACACCCGTTTGCTATGGAGACACGAGTAAACAGACAGTGAGCTTGATTCTGATTGGCCGGAAAGATCTCTATTCATTTTCCGTGTCATCGGCTCTGACCGCAGTGTAGCTGCAAATCAGTGGTTTATATTAACGCAGTAGCTTCAGTACGATTGAAAAACATGTAAACATTGATTTAGTGATGGAGTGAAATGTTCTGCAAATTTAAGCAGGAAAAGTCTTCTGATAGCTTTGGATCTTCTAAACCAGCTCCAGTTTAGTAATCAGGGTTCAGTAAAAATGTTGACAATTAAACGCCAGAGAGAAAATATCTTCCCATGTTTACTGTTGTGATGAAGATGATGATGATGATGGTGATGGATGCTGTCTATCATGTCTTTACATATAAATCAATAAAACATTTCAGAACAGGCTTGTGATCGTTACCATGACATAAGAGTAGCCTTGCCACAGAGACTGCCATCCGAAGGGACACGAAGGGATTGTGTTGTTCTGGCTGTGAAACGCTATCACATTACCTGGAGCCTCACATACTGACACCTGG
>NC_062528.1:936711-954211 GCF_022655615.1 Tachysurus fulvidraco | reverse complement strand
TGTGCATGTGCGTGTGTGTGTGTGGGTGTGTGCGTGTGTGTTTGTGTGTTCGTGTGTGTGCGTGTGCATGTGTGTGTGTGTGTGTGTGTGTGTGTGTGTGTGTAATACCGAGATCTTGGCCATGCCCTCGGTTATTTCCGTTGATAAACAGGAGCGAGTATCCTGAGTAGACTTCACTGGAGCCCTGAGGGCAGTGAGGGATGTCTTGTGTCTGACTGTGTTTAGTGAACAGAAAGCTGTCTCTGGTGGCTTTGGATCTGCACCCTGATGCCCCTGATGCCCCTCTGGTACCCTTCTGTCCGTCAGCACCAATAAAACCTGGAGCGCCTGAAAAATCCCAAAGTTATTAACACACTGAACAGTAGTCAGTAACCAGCTGAGCTCCTTATACACCGGAACGTTTCAACCTTATTCTACTCTTCACCCCGTGTTAATGTACACCGAGTGATGATCCGAGACAGAAAGACGTTCGGTACTGTTCAAAAGTCTTAGCACCCTGTAAAAAAACCCTAAAGTTCAGTTAATTCCTGAACGAAGACTCATTGTATAGCAAACGTGCATGATACAGGGGACATGGAAGCTCAGTGGTTAAGGTGTTCGACTACTGATCGGAAGGTCATTGGTTCCAATCCCAGGTCCACCAAGCTGCCACCGCTGGGCCCCTGAGCAAGGCCCTTAACCATCAATTGCTCAGGTGGATAAGAGTGTCATTCTGGATAAGGGTGTCTGCTAAAAAATATTACATCTCTGACAGATTCTTATTATAGATGTTTATTTTAAGGCTTCTGCGTTATTGATTCGATACAAAACCGAGTGTGTGTATGAACATAATCTAATAAGAATGATGGCGGTTTCAGTACTCTATTAGTTCACATACGTTTTACTTTATATTAGAAATGTTGAAATGTTTATTATATTTTTTGTCTTATCCAAATTAAGAGAAGCAGCGATGCTACTGGACAGTAAAGTGAGAGAAAACATCAGACACACTCTACCTGGCAGTCCTGTTAAACCTTGGTTCCCTTTGGGTCCAGGTAAACCTATAACACCGCTCAGCCCGTCTCGGCCTGGGGCTCCTTTAGGACCAGGGATCCCTTTTAGGGTTTAATAATAGAAAAATATATATGTTTTAACTCATTTAAAAATGTTCGCATCAAATAAATATATGAAACACAAAGCGACACAAAATACTGTACATGGAATGTTTGATTCATTTGAATGATTCAGGATTTATTTGATTGAATCACTTTCTTCCGGTCCTATTTCCAAGCTGAAGACCCACTTGATGCTGGATTGAAATGTTTACCTGCTCGCCCAGGAAGCCCCTGTAGACCAGGTTCTCCAGGGGGTCCTTGTTCTCCTTTAGGTCCAGGCAGACCACGATCTCCAGAAAGAACAATGTTTCCGTAGTAAACATCTTCCCCTGGCACACCTAAGCAGACCAGCACAATATTTCTATTTCTATTACAGAGGCTCCCATCGAACCGACCACAATGTGAGCTTTGCATTGGAGCAAACTCTCACCTGGTGCTCCTCTTTGCCCTTTGAGTCCTTCAGATCCTTGTGGACCATTTGATCCATCTGTTCCTCTTTGGCCTACAGGAAGTCACAGGGCAGCAGGAGGATTATTAAGATGCTTGTGTTTAAGATATCGAGAAGATAAACGTGCCCGCACACACACACACACACACACACAGACATCTGAAGTCCACCATCTGAAGCGATGACAGCTTAATGCTGGATTTTCATATGATAAGAAGTTTTCTAGCCCTTCGATGTGTGCGATCGCAGCGTGATCAGGCTGCACAAAAATAATATGGTGCAAATGATTAAAGTAGCTACAGGCACTGGCAGCATTCGTGCAGCTGCACATGGACACCAACAATAGCCTCACACTCGACCATGGTGTGAACAGGTAACAGTCTTCAGAAGCCTAACTGCTAAGCTGATGGCTACCGGATCTTAATTTTTTGTTATCTTCATTTTATCTTTATTTGTATTGTGTAAAGAAAAAAACCCTGCCATGTCAAATGGAGCTCTGCTTTCTGTTCTGTTTGTTTAAATGTTGAGACACTTCTTACCTCGAGGTCCGGTTTCACCCTTTAGTCCTCTTTCTCCTTTCTCACCAGGGTAACCAACACTCCCAGGTTTACCCTGTAAAAAAACTCAAACAATTTTTAATCATTTTCACTTCATTATTATTAAAAAAATCTACATCGTGTAAATTAGTTAGTGGCAAGCTGCTGTACACTGTGCAAGAACCTCAACATGTGATGAAACCAAGCCAAATGGTTAGACTAAAAGGGTTACTCACAGGAATCCCTTGTAGACCAGTGTCTCCTGGACAACCGAAAACTCCCAGTGCTCCAGAAGTCCCGGTGTTGCCCTTTTCTCCCTTTAAGCCTAGACCAGGTGGTCCTGGGGGACCAGATATCCCACTGGGGCCTACACAAAGCGTGTGTTAAAGCCAAAAACACAATAACATTCAAACAAACATTATGAGACATTTAGAAATCCCATTATGCCTCATGTTTTCAGTAGAGTGTCACATTAATTAAAAAAAATTAACCTGGTGGTCCTGGTCCTCCTGGAGGTCCTCGCTCCCCTTTAGGCCCATCCACACACAAACCCTGTGCACCAGGATTCCCAAAGGGTCCTGGGGGTCCTGCAACACCACAAGGCCCTCGGTCTCCCACTGGACCGCACGGTCCTGGAAGTCCAATTTCTCCCATGGGTCCTGGTTCACCTTTAGCACCTAAAAATGACCATCATGATCTTAAAGATTTTATTTAAACCCGTCAAAGTTTCAAGCTACTAATCAAAAGTGCTAAAGAAAAGCCTTAAAAAACCTAAAGAAAAGGCTACGTTTCCAGACATACAGTAACTTGTGTCCATTTTGCTAGAATAATGGACACTCACCTGCTTCACCCCTGGCACCAGCTGGCCCTGGATCTCCATATCCAGGAACTGAATAAGAAGAAACGATCATTTAATATGCAGTAACAGTTACACACACAGTTTGTGCACTCAACATGTCGCATAGACGAGTTAAATAATGCATATGCTGATGAGGGGTTTTCATGTAGATGAGCCGAGAAGGATCTAAGTGATCTAAGAAAAAAATGTTTCTTAAATTGGAGCTAGCTGTATTCTCGTGTGGCACTGTGAGGCGAACGGAAAGATCGTGACATGTTGGCCAACGTGTCACCTGCTGGACCGCACATGGACCAGGTAACTGCATGAGGGCTGAATTTAACTCTGGAGCTAAAGTTTAGCTTAGGGAACTGACAGAAGAACGGGGGGCACAGAAGCCTTTATTATCGCCACATGTACATTACAGCACAGTGGAATTCTTTTTTTCACATACCCCAACTGAGTAGATTGGGGTCAGAGTGCAGAGGAAGCTATGACACAGCAGGGAGGGTTGAAGGCCTTGCTCAAGGGCCCAACATGGCAGCTTGGCTGTGCTGGGCCTTGAACCCTGATCTTCTGATCAACAACACAGAGCCTTAACCAGTCGTGCCAAGATTGGACGATTGGACGAACTGAGCTATGATGGATCTGGTGAAGAACAAGAGTTTCTGCACACTCTCCAACTTCCAGAATCGATCATTAAATCACGAGCCATTTTCTTCATTAACTGTGGAGCTTAAACACGGATCGATCCTGGAAATAATAATCTGTAGCTGTTGTAACTGTTTTAATGATCCTGCGTTTAAAAATGTCTTTACCTCCTGCATTCCCTTTTTCTCCAGGGGCTCCAGGAATACCGTCCATGCCCTGGTTTCCTTTTATACCGTGAGGACCTGGATTGCCCGGGGACCCAGAACTACCTGAGATACAAAAAACAAGAACATTGTACAGTACATTGCTTTGGAAATGGTTATCGAGAGTAATGCTGTATGAGGGGAATAGATTTTTCAATCTGCGTAGCTTTTTAATAGCTGAAATGATGTGGAACAAACTTTATAGCTAATAATGATCTGGGAATAATTGTAAAGCACAGAAAAATATCAGGCATGTAAACTGAAGGGAGAACCTGGTGGTCCTATTGATCCTGGATATCCTGGAGGACCTTGATGTCCAACAAAACCTTTTTCTCCATGCAATCCTGGGGGTCCTGAGACAAAGAGAAGGAGATCATTAGAAGGAGTCTGACACTATGTTCGATGTTTGGAATAGCCGAAAATACAACAATTAGATAAATTGATCTATTGCCTGGTAGTCCGGGTAGTCCTGAATCTCCAGGCGGTCCATTTAGCCCTTCTGATCCTGAAGCACCAGCAGGGCCACACGTTCCTCGTCCTCCTTTCTGTCCTTTAATGCCACGAATGCCTTGTTCACCCTGACAGAGAATTGATTATGATTGCATGCATTACTTGATTTGTGTAGGTTCATGGCAAATGCATCGCTTTTCGAAAGGTGGGATAAGATCATAAGCCATTCAGAATGTGTTTATAAACTGCAGTAATAGGAAACTAAGTCAGAGTCATTCTAGAACCTACTAAAAGAAGTGGTAAGTGCACCTTTTCTCCAGTGAATCCTTGGACACCTTGCCCAGGAAAACTTGGTTCACCTTTGAGCCCCTTTGGGCCATTTGCTCCTGGAATACCAGGATCTCCCGGTGTTCCGATTTTACCTGGTTCCCCCTTCTCACCTTTGGCACCTGGACACAGTAAAGAAAGAGAAAATGATGATGAAGTCAATGTCTTGCTTTGATTTGAGAACAGACCAGAACCAGAGCTTATGGGCTACTGTGTGTGTGTGTGTGTGTGTGTGTGTGTGTGTGTGTGTGTGTGTGTGTGTGAGTGTATGTATAACCTGGCATTCCCATAAGTCCTTCTTCTCCAACATAGCCAGAAACACCAGGTTCACCTTCTAAGCCTTCTGGACCACGTTCTCCAGGAGGTCCTGAGGAGAAATCGAAATCGTAAAGGTTGTAAGACACTCTGGTCTCGACGCAATACTATTCACAATACTGGCTTTAAAATTTAATTTAATTAAATTCTTTATACAATTAAAATGTTGATTCCTTAAAAACGATATATTATTTATTATGAATCGCAAACAATGGAACACAACGTGCATTCAAGTTGAAGCTCTGTGTGAAATCACACAGATTTATCGGCTCGTACAGGTCATGTGATGAAGCAGAGTGTGCCAGCAAGACTGTAAAAGGGCATCTACTGTACATTACATTATGTACATTTAATTATTTGTCTTTAGGAAGTGCATTACATTCAGATGCAGGGGCCAATTTTCCCCCATGTCCCAAGATTTATAACCTCTTGGACTTTCCCCTGAGGGGGACCAGCTCCTAGAATCCAGTCTACAAACTGAGGCCCTCTTTGAGGGCCTATCACCCTTTATGTTCATGTAAACATGGCATCCATTGCTGCAAGTCACGTGTCGCTTGCTTTCTGCACTGTACCAGGCAGCTAAGGCTTTCCTGCAGACCGCATCTGCTCTAAACTTTCTTTGAGCCAATAGAGTCAGCCTCTGGGTTAAGCCTCTGGGATTAACGCTCACTCCACTAGGGGTACCTCCTTGTACAGCATTCTGGCAAGACACATTTGTGCTGTGGTATGTTTGTCCTAAACCCCCCTTTTACCACCTTCGGGAGAGACATCGTCGGTACTGAAGTTCCCATCAGCCATGATGTAGTATCCTGTTCCCTTCTCAGGGAACCAGGTTACATGCATAACCTGGTGTAGTTTAATATTATAAACAAAATGTAGTACAGGTTCACCATATTCACCCAATAATAAACTTTAAAAATTAAAGCAGCAATGGTGACTAAAATATATGAAATGAAAAGTGTTGGTTGTTGCAATCTGGGGCATAACATGCAGAAGATCTTTCAGACTTTTCCCAAAAAAAAAAAAAAAAAAAAAAAAACATTCCATGGTCATTACATGACCAGTAGACTTTCTGTGTTGACATTGGGACACCTGGTGATCACACAGTGGAACTGCGGTGCATGCAGATTTACATGCACACCCCTGACACGTATTGTAAAATGTTTAGAAACTTGTCATGTGAATAGAAATTGTAAAAAAAAAATTTAAACATTTTGTAATCATTAAGTTTCATTACACAGAGAGAGGAAGCAAATGAATGAGCAAAGTTACAAGAAACTAAACAGTACTCATGCTCAGAAAATGAAAGATAAGCGGTGGAATAAATATATTAGAAGAAAGAATGAAAAGAAGAACAAGCAAGCGACAAATGAAAACGATCAGAGGTATTTCTCTCATTTTTTCAATTTTATACCTGGTGGTCCAGCGGAGCCTTGTAATCCATGTTTCCCACAGCTGCCAGGTGGTCCCTGGATTCCTTTGTCCCCTTTAAGCCCAGTTAGACCAGCATGACCTATAAATGACCAAAAAAGGGTTTACTTGTCTGCAAAACACTGGAAGCATAAATCTGTGATTTGTTTCTATTAAAAGCATTAATTAGACTGTACCATTTTTAAGATGATATACTTTTCACACTATATGAGAAGATCATCTATTAGTCTTGTGTGAAAACATTATCTATGTCATAAACAAGTCCAATGCATAATAGTGGGTTAGGGTTAGGGTAAGTGCTAGGGTTAGGGTTTCTAGAGCCTTTATGGTATCATTTCAACTCACTGTACAATGGGCCAAGCCTGTACTGTAGGCTGGTAACACAATTTTATTTAATGTGAACACATCAGTTCATAAAAGATCTCAAATTTAATTTAAGTGATTTCAAGTATCGTCTTCTCTGAAGTGGAAACAATACTCCAATAACAGGGTTAGTACAGTATTTTCCGCACTATAAGGCGAACCTAAAAGACTTAAATTTTCTCAAAAATCGGCCGTGCGCCTAATAACCCGGTGCGCCTTATGTGTGCACCGAGTTCCAAAAATCTGTAAAGATGTTGTTGTGCGACTTTGGTAAGCGCTCCGCTCGATTGACTGTCGGACCATTTCCCGCTGACACAGGGACGTAATACATACACTACGTATGCTGGCAGCGATAAACCAATCAGAGAACATTACGTAATACGTACAGTACGTACGCTTACCTCCGCCACGCCTCCGGTAGGTACAGTATAACTACTGGTATGTTGCAAAGCAACATTTGTTTCTTCCTAACCATTATGCGCTCCACACTCCAGTCCAGTAGGTGGCGGTAAATGCACCTTAAGTTGGTTTGCCATCCGCCAATAAAAATCAGATGCTTACGAGGCACAATTCAAACTACAGGCTATCAGTTACACGGTTGTAAATGGGAATAGAGCAGCTGCGAAAGTATTCAACATCAATGTATCTATGGTTCGGGAGTGGAGGAAGCAAGAAAATGTACTGTGCCAAGTTAAGAAGACACAGTAGATGAGGACTTTGTTGGATTTGTGGGAGAAGATTGATTAAAAAATAATGTGTGTGTTGTTAAACTAAACTCACAGTTTTGCTTCTGTTACCTTTTTTTTAGACCGTATTTTTTAGCATGCGCCTTATAATACGGTGCACCTTATGTATGGGTTAAGTACAGAAATAGAAATAGACCCCGTAATTCAGACATGCCTTATAATCCGGTGCACCTTATGGTGCGGAAAATACTGTAATCTCTTGTCTTTCACAGTCACCTCTATCTCCAGGGTCTCCTGGGTCCCCAGGATTGTAGACATTCTGAGGTTCTCCTTTAGGACCAGGATCCCCCTGTTCCCCTTTCAGGCCTTGTGGGCCTCTGTAACCTGGTTGTCCATCACTGCCTGCACAACCTAAGCAGAGGTGAAATGATAATATCAAAGAATTTCACTCACAGTTTGTACTTTTGTACTTGTGTAATTCCGAATGCTCATGATTAACATTATTGTCATGACATCATGAATATGACTATAGTGATGAATAATAAATGTGTTTAAGGCTTACCTTTAGGTCCAGGCCTTCCAGGACATCCAGGATTTCCAGGCGGTCCAGGAAAACCACATTTCCCAGGAGGCCCATCGTTCCCCCGTGAACCTGACCATACATTTATCAAAACCAGAAAAAAACATTTCACCATTGTGCCAAACAAACTCTAATGTGATATTATCATCATCATCATGTGACAAAACAGAATGTTTTGGATATGTGTTTATTGACTACCTGTGTAGCCAGGAATGCCATTCTTCCCCTTGTATCCCTTTTGACCAGCTGGACCAGCCGGACCAGGTTCTCCATTAAAACCAGGTATACCAAATGGCCCAGGAGAACCAGGCAAATCTTGCCCTGGACATCCAGGCTCACCGTTCCTACCTTTCTGACCACGACATCCTGAGCAGAACAGTTTTTACGTGTACCGTGTTGATATTCTTCACAAGTGTCACATATTCACAGTTATGTGCTAAAGTTAATCATTCAGAGACTTTCCTCTTGTAAAAGATCTCACCTGTCATTCCAGGTATTCCATTCTGACCTTGGGCTCCGTTTTCACCTGGACACCCAGACACACAGACTCCTGCTGGACCAGTCACCCCTGGTGGTCCGTCAAGTCCTGTGTCACCTGATGTCACCAAGAGAAGAGCAAACAATTTTGTTTTTTTCATTCCAAGTCCTACTCAATCGTATCAAACCAAATCACACTTGTTTGTCACAAAAAATCAAATATTCCACTTAAGAAATCAGTGTGTGCTTACCCTTTTTTTTTTTTTTTACCCATTTGCACTTACCCTTAGGCCCTGGGCATCCATCTCTCCCTGGCTGTCCAGAAACTCCAGGACTTCCTGGACAACCTGGTTCACCAGTAGGCCCAAGCATCCCATCTTCTCCTGGAGACCCTCTTGGACCAGAGCACCCTGGAGGACCAGTGCCATTATTACCCTTTAAAAAGAAGTTGGAGAGATAAGTGACCTGCGACTGTCTAAATGAAACAATCTAAGAGAAGAAATGCTGACCTAGAACCAGAGTACACCGAATGTGTATGCATGGGATTACATTCCAAAGTTTAAAAACTTTATAGGATCAAGTATTTTTAATTGCTTTAAAATCATTTGTTCATCGTCAGTAACCACATTATCCTTATCAGTCATGCAGCAGATCCAGAACCAATTCCAGTTCCAATTGGTTCATGCCCAGATTCATACACACCTTCCCCCAAGGGGCAGTTTATCCTAGCCAATCTATCTACAGTATATGCTTTTGGGATCTGGGAGGCAACTAAAGATTTTGGAGGAATTCCACTCAGACAGTAGCCCAAGCTCAGGCTCAAACCAAGGACTGTGATGCGATGCTAATGTGAGGAAGCAATGCTACTCATCTTCCACCACCTAAACAATTATTAATCCCTGGTTCTATGTAAAGATTATATAAATTCATTATTCTGATCGGCACGGTGGTGGCTTAGTGGTTAGCACGTTCGCCTCACACCTCCAGGGTTGGGGGTTCGATTCCCGCCTCCGCCTTTTGTGTGTGGAGTTTGCATGTTCTCCCCGTGCCTCGGGGGTTTCCTCGGGGTACTCCGGTTTCCTCCCCCGGTCCAAAGACATGCATGGTAGGTTGATTGGCATCTCTGGAAAATTGTCCGTAGTGTGTGAGTGAATGAGAGTGTGTGTGCCCTGCGATGACGCCCGAGATAGGCACAGGCTCCCCGTGACCCAAGAAGTTCGGATAAGCGGTAGGAAATGAATGAATGAATGAATTATTCTAACCTTCAACCCTGGCATTCCACATTGCCCTATAGGTCCTGGGAAACCAGGTAGCCCAATGCTAGGTGGACCTTGAGAACCTCGACAGCCCTTTTCACCTGAAACAGTTTGAGACAGAAGTATGTTAGTTAGTTATGAAATACATTTATAATCATATGTATATTACACATATTTGCACACACAAACACACACCCTAACCTTTTAAACCAGGCAGTCCTTGTAACCCTGGTAGAGACGGGCCTTTTTCACCTTTTATGCCACAAGGTCCTGGAAGTCCAGGTAAACCTTTGGGTCCCAGGCATCCTTAATCAACCATGTTCAAATATATGTGGAGAGACAGAGTAAAAAAGTGAAAAATATTTAGCACATGAACAGCATTCCTCTCATCTAGGTTCACCTTTCCTTTGTACACACAGAACAATTACACCTCTAACTTACCAGGTTCCCCTGGTAGACCATTAGGACCCTTTTTTCCACACTTTCCAGGGTCTCCAGGTATCATAAAGACCAAACCAGGTTCACCTTTCATGCCTATAAAACACACCCAACATGGACTTTTATGGTCAAAGAGTAACGTGAGTAACAAACAAAAGAAAGTTATGATTGTTTATGACACCTGCTCATGATACTTTAAAGAAAGTTATGGGTTCTACCACTGGAAAATACCAGAAGTTACTAATGATGAATGATGGTAGGTAAGAAATATGCCACAACTCATTTATGCCCTCAAGTTTCCTTTCTTTGTTCATTCATATTTGACCACCCAGATCCCAGTCTTTATACACACATGCTCATTTACATATTGCCCTCATACCTGGATCTCCAGGATTCCCCGGCAGGCCAGGAACTCCTAAGGTGCCCTTCTCACCATGTTCCCCTGGTGCTCCAATCCCAAGGCTGCCCTGATCTCCCATTTTACCAGCAAATCCTGGTAATCCATCTGTTCCAGGGTCACCCCTGTTACCCTTAGGTCCAGCAGGACCCTGGAGGAAAATGAAAGCAAGGGAGACAAATTAATATCATTAACCATTTGCCAACAATTTAACCTTGATTCTGTATGAATTCTGAATGAACATTTTCCAATCTACCATAATCTTGAACAAAAGTGGCTACTAAAAACTTTTAAATTTTAAATAATTTAAATTTATACTCAGTTGACACCAGAGTCAAATCCATACTGACTGGATTGCCCTTCTCTCCCATTGTGCCTTTCAATCCTGGCTTTCCACAAATCCCATCCTTTCCAATCCTGCCTGGGTCTCCTTGTAATCCTGGGTCACCTTGGTCCCCATTATCTCCAGGTCCTATAAAGCCAGGTTCTCCCTTTTGTCCCTGAGGTCCTTGAGTGCCAGGAAGACCAAGCAAACCCTGTATTGTAAATTCTTTATGTTAATAAACTATTTGCTTGATTAATAACTTGGTTTCACTCAAAAATGTCTAAATTGCTTAGAAACTACCGGATTGCCAGGTGGACCAAACTGCCCCTTAATTCCGATTGATCCTCTGCTGCCCGGTTCTCCATTAGGACCTAAACATTGGCAGAACAGACATTATAAACACACACGACCATACACTTCTACTCTAACTTGCTTACTTGTTTACTTTCCGTATACCTGGATCTCCAAGTGCACCAGGTAAACCACGTGGTCCTGTAGGTCCATATGAAGGACCTACATAAGGGCACTCTATGCACTGGTCTCCTTCATCACCTGCAAATAAATTATATAAGTAGCTTAGCCAAGCTATGAGATGCTACCTCCAGAATTATCTAAAAATATTCAGATGAAATCCATGTAAGACATTTTGGATCAGTGGCATGACGTTCTGCAATGATCTCTTGAGGCTCAATGTGGTCTCAGTGTGGAGTTTGAGTATGCATGAACACCCGGAGCAGTGGGCAGCCATTTATGTTGCAGCACCCGGGGAGCAGTTGGGGGGGGGGATTCAGTGCCTTGCTCAAGGGCACCTCAGTCGTGGTATTGCCGGCCCAAGACTCGAACCCACAACCTTACGGTTAGGAGTCAGACTCTCTAACCACTAGGCCCCGACTTCTCTAGTGGGTGGTGTTTAAGAAAGTCAACAGACATCAATGTCAACAAGTGCTTCGTGGCTTTGGAGATGTGTTACTTGCTAAAAAAGAAGAGGGGGAAGAACAGGTCTTGCCGATGGTCCGTCAACTGCTAACTGACTTTCTCTCTGTCTCTATATACAGACTGGTCCAAAGAGTTAAAGAGGTAAATATTTGCCATAGCACTTTTAAACTACAGAGCAACAAGTTACTCAAACTACTTTGAAGGTTTGTAGAAAGTGATAACACTGTAATCTGAAAGGTAAGTTCATTCATCTACTACCACTTCTCAGGTCACGGGGAGCCTGTGCCTATCTCAGGCGTCATCGGGCATCGAGGCAGGATACACACTGGATGGAGTGCCAACCCATCACAGGGCACACACACACTCTCATTCACTCACACACTACGGACAATTTTCCAGAGATGCTAATCAACCTACCATGCATGTCTTTGGACCGGGGGAGGAAACCGGAGTACCCGGAGGAAACCCCCGAGGCACGGGGAGAACATGCAAACTCCATACACACAAGGCAGAGGTGGGAATCAAACCCCGACCCTGGAGGTGTGAGGCGAACGTGCTAACCACTAAGCCACCGTGTCCCCCCGATTCTGTGACTTAACAATCGTTATCTTTCTTACCTTAACATGGATTTTTCAACACAATCCATACAAATTGATGAGAAACAAACCAACAGGTAAAATGTAGAGACTCTTACCTTTTTCACCAGGTCTGCCTGTTTCACCATGAGACCCTTGTTCGCCTTTCGGTCCCCTCAACCCTGGCAGACCGTCTTGTTTATAAATATCTGCAGATCATGTGCAGAAGTTAAGATACACGGATTTTGAAAAGTTTTAAACACCAGATTAAATATGCAACAAATACAGGCACAGGTGGTTCAGGCACAATCTGGCAACTCATTGAATTTTGCTGTTCAGAAATTACTTTATGCATCTGGAGTCATTGAGAACGTTCTACAAATACTTGTTATGAACCTAGATGTTAAACATAAGTTGCCTACTCTGACAAACTTCACCAATCTTCATCATCCATTCCCAATTCATCACTAAATGTAGACAGTCTGATTGCTTACCTGGTAGTCCTTTAGGACCCGGATCACCAGGATATCCAAATTTTCCCTGAGGTCCATCGGGTCCCATTGGGCCGATATCTTGATCTGCTCGTTCTCCCTTTTCACCCTTAATTCCGCTAAAGCCTGGGGGTCCAGACTCCCCAGGTTCTCCTGGTATACCTGGTCCTGGTTAAAGAATAAAAATAAATGATGTGATGTTTGTAAAAGAATTACAATCCTATCAGAGATCTATTTAATATTATTATTAATTGGTGATTTTAGAATGGCATAGAAACTTTACCTGGAATGCCTGAGTTTCCAGGAAATCCACTTATACCTGTTAAACAGACGATAACTCTAAAGTCAGTAGAATTAGAATATTGTGTGTAAAATAAAGCTGCACTAGATGGTAAATGCATGTTTAATTAATTTATTTGTAGATTTTCAACACCTTACCTTGAAATCCTTTAAGGCCAGGAGGTCCAGGTAAGCCCTTATATCCTCTTTCACCTTTCACAGGCGGATTCATTACGCACTATACAAACAGAGATAAACCTCTTATACAGCACTTGCTGGACATGGACTCTTCTGTCCCTCAAGCCCTAGTCTTCAGTTTGACGTTTAAGTTGAAGGAAATTCAAGGAGCAGGTGTATTAATGTTGAGATCTCTTAAGTGAAAGTGACGTGACATACGGCTAAGTATGGTGACCCACTCAGAATTTGTTCTCTGCATTTAACCCATCCAAAGTGCACACACACAGCAGTGAACACACACACACACACACACGCACACAGTGAACACACACTTGGAGTAGTGGGCAGACATTTATGCTGCGGCGCCCGGGGAGCAGTCGGTGCCTTGCTCAAGGGCACCTCAGTCGTGGTTTTGCCGGCCCGAGACTCGAACCCACAACCTTAGGGTTAGGAGTCAGACTCTCTAACCATTAGGCCACGACTTCCCACTGCTTGTTGTGACACTTCAATTACAAAAGTCGACTCTTCACCCAATGACGAGACGTCTGATAATAAGGAACTAATTTTCGAGGTTTCTCATAAACGTTCAAATAAATCTCTAATTCACAATTAAATATTAGGTGTAATTTTAGTTTAGGTTTATGACACTAAACAAAGGGGAGAAGTTTAAGTGTACAGTATTACTTGTATATTCCAGCAAAACATCTGATCTCAAACACGACTCTAGTGATGAAACGCTGATGACTTTCTGCCAGCTAACCAAGTGGACGACAGGTGATTTATAAAGTCTGAAAAATGAGTTTAAAACGTATTTACACTGAAACATAACGACAGAAAAAAAGCCTAAATGTGGAAGTGCTTTAAAACACATTAATCAAAACAGAAATCCATTAAGGTTCGGTGGTGTTTGGAAACTGACTCACGTTTCCTGGAGGACCAATGCCACCACGGTCACCTTTTTCCCCCTGTACACACACACACACACACACACACAAACACACACACACACACACATACACACACACACACATACACACACACAAACACACACACATACACACACATACACACACACAAACACAGACACACACAAACAAACACACACAAAGCACTGTAGTAAAACTGCAGCAGAATGCAGTACAGTAATCCTGCAGTATTAAACAGTATGAAGTCCAGTGAAGGTTCACTGCATTACAGCTACAGCACATTACAGTAGAGATGTACAGTAACGTTACAGCACATTACAGTAGAGATGTACAGTAATATGTTACAGCACATTACAGTAGAGATGTACAGTAACGTTACAGCACATTACAGTAGAGATGTACAGTAACGTTACAGCACATTACAGTAGAGATGTACAGTAATATGTTACAGCACATTACAGTAGAGATGTACAGTAACGTTACAGCACATTACAGTAGAGATGTACAGTAACGTTACAGCACATTACAGTAGAGATGTACAGTAATATGTTACAGCACATTACAGTAGAGATGTACAGTAATATGTTACAGCACATTACAGTAGAGATGTACAGTAATATGTTACAGCACATTACAGTAGAGATGTACAGTAATATGTTACAGCACATTACAGTAGAGATGTACAGTAACGTTACAGCACATTACAGTAGAGATGTACAGTAATACGTTACAGCACATTACAGTAGAGATGTACAGTAATATGTTACAGCACATTACAGTAGAGATGTACAGTAACGTTACAGCACATTACAGTAGAGATGTACAGTAATATGTTACAGCACATTACAGTAGAGATGTACAGTAATATGTTACAGCACATTACAGTAGAGATGTACAGTAATATGTTACAGCACATTACAGTAGAGATGTACAGTAACGTTACAGCACATTACAGTAGAGATGTACAGTAACGTTACAGCACATTACAGTAGAGATGTACAGTAACGTTACAGCACATTACAGTAGAGATGTACAGTAATACGTTACAGCACATTACAGTAGAGATGTACAGTAACGTTACAGCACATTACAGTAGAGATGTACAGTAACGTTACAGCACATTACAGTAGAGATGTACAGTAATACGTTACAGCATCACAGTAACATCATTGTGTTTTCTTTTAAATCAATAAATTACTGACCTTTAAACCATAGGGACCAGGAAGCCCAGGTTCTCCCCTGACTCCAGGAATACCCTGGGATCGATCAATCAATCAATCAATCAATCAATCAATCAATCAATCAATCAATCAATCAATCAACAGGCAATACATGTTACAGCTATAATTCTATTTACAATTTTAGTAGTGCTATTTTATTTATAATTTTTAATAAATGGATAGATGTGAAATTATAGTTATACTTTTTTTATCTTTTATATTTCAATCTAGATTCTCTCTCTTTTTAAATTCTCTTTTTGTGATTTAAATTGGGTTTTTAAATCTGAAATATTTCCTTACATTAAAATGACAGAACACTGAAAAAAAAAAAGACTCATATATACAGATCCTGGTTTTGCCGAATTCCTTTATATAAAAATTGGCATTTCCTAATTTTAAATAGTTCAGTACTTACATTAAGCCCACACTCTCCCGGAAGCCCAGCCAGCCCGTCTTCACCCTGAAAAATAATAAATAATAAAGTTACAAATAAAGTTAATAACTAAAAGATTATACACACAGATCCATCCGTAACAGACCCTGATATATGTTGTCATAGTAACAAAGGCATCAGACGACCTTCACTTTGGAGGATAATGAACTGAAGATGAAGATCGACGGAGAAGAAGAACAACAACAATAAGAAAAAAAACACAGATAAAGAAAAACACCAACAAGCAAAAAGAAAGATCATAAGAAGAAGAAGAAGATGATGAAAGATGAAGTCGAGGCATCTGTCAGCTTGTAACAAACAGTAAATTCACCGTGGAAGTTATATGAGATAAAGAAACTACCAAACCTGAAGAACATCTTACTTTGATTAACATTAAGATGAAACGTAAAGTGAGAAAGCAGTCACCTGATCGGAAATGAATCAAACTGATGAACTGATTCACAGAGAAGAGTCAAAGAACTGAAAAAACACTATAAATAATGATCTGAATACTTTACCAGAGGTCCTGGATCTCCTCTGCAGCCTTTCGGTCCTTTGGGGCCACACGGCCCTGGAAGACCCTTCAAACAGAGAAGAAGTGACATCATCATCATCATCATCATCATCATCATGGTTTTATCTGGTTTAAAAACCCGTCACGTAATCCAGCGGACAGGTTTTATATATAATAAATATATATTTTATAATTCTTTATATACTATATAAAATATATTACAATAATACAAACAATTATGAACTCTTAAAAAAATATATATTTTTTTTAATAATATTACAGTCATAATAATGCTTTACATTATATAGATAATATTAACTCTACGTCACTAACGATGTTTAAAGAACAACCTTTTAACGTCTTAAATCAATAAACATGTTGAAAATTTTCAAAAAACATTTCAAAAATTGGCTGAAATTCTGTTCTATTTTTCTGTGAAGCTGCTTTGTGACCGTTGTTTAAAATACTGCATTAAAATTGTACTAAAATATAAAAATATTGTTATTAGGAAAAAAAAATTGACAATACTGTTTGTTTGGTGAATATTTCACAACATATTTCTCGTGACGTGACGTGATCTCTGTGGAACGTTGGAAAAAGGATGGCAGACGAAATAAAAAACATTTCATCATTTTAGTGAAAACTCACAGTGGGTCCAGGAACGCCGCAGTCTCCCGGGTCGCCCGGATCTCCCTGGGGACAGAATATTTATGAACACAGCACTGAGTTAAAGAAGAAACCTCTTGTGCTGACTGTATGTGATGGGACAGATCATGGCCCAGTTCTCCTGATAGCTTACTTTAAGCTCTCTATGTGCTGTCGCAAACTGACATTCACCCCTCTGCCCCGGAACGCCGGGAATTCCTCTCAACCCCTGCAAAAGCGACACAACTCCGTAAGATCAACTGTATAATAACTAAACCAGATAAATCCATCATGTGACATTTGAAGGGTTCCTGTTTCTGCTCCATATCAGCAATCAAGCACATTTTCAATCAGCTTCTTATTAGTGACCTCACGGTGTTCATACATCATATTAGCAACCGTACAATTTCTACTCCAAGGGCAGAGACAGAGAGACAGAGTGAGAGAGAGAGAGAGAGAGAGAGATAAAGAGAGAGACAGAGAGACAGAGTG
>NC_062528.1:929211-934211 GCF_022655615.1 Tachysurus fulvidraco | reverse complement strand
CTCTCTCTTCCTGTCTCTCTGTCTCTCTGTCTCTCTCTCTCACTCTCTCTTTCTTTCCCTATCTCTCTGTCTTTCTGTCTCTCTCTCTCACTCTCTCTGTCTCTCTGTCTCTCTCTCTCTCTCTCTCTCTCTCTGATGCAACACTTGAATAATTACAGCAGGTTGGGTATCTTACAGTAGGTCCTACACATCCCATTGGTCCAGGTTGTCCACAGTCACCCTCAAATCCAGGTTCACCCTGTAACACAAACATCACTCAAAAGTGTACTAGCTGGTTATGTCAGTAAAACACGGCGTCCTGAAGACAAACCTACTCTGACATTATGCTATACGTGAAATCATACACTCAGTATCCTTACTGTACTGCAGGTGGAACTCTTACCTTGGGCCCATCTCTACCTGGCAACCCTTTTTTCCCCTTCAAATCTTCAGGAAAAGGGAAGTAACACGTGTCCCCCTGAAAGAGTTAATGGATTTCTATGACTATCTTCAGGATCGTTGAGCAAAAAAAAAAAAAGAAAAAAATGAAGAAATTCTAGCATCGTTCAGTGTACAGTTTGGTGTGTGATCAATTTCAATGTGTTAGTGTTAGTGTTTAATGTGTTAGTGTAAATTTGTAGACGTCCAGGAGATAACGACAAAATGACACCAAATCTTCCTACACAGTGTCATGGCGAGCCTTCGGTCTACGCAGGATTAAGGGCCTGGGATTCAAACTCATGACCTTCCGATCATTACTCCAACACCATAACCACTGCGATACAACATCTATTACAGGAATGTCTTCCTTTACTTATTATCATTTATAATTTATGGAAGAAATCTTAGGAAATTATTATAAAATACTAATCCAAATGCACACCTTAGGGCCAGGGGCACCGTCTTCACCCTGGGAGAAAAATCAGATGAAAGAGGAAATATTAGCTTTGAAAAGTCTGAAATCTTCTGAAACCTCAACGATAGAACTCATTATTAAATATTTCCTCTTACAAGATTATTTAAGCAAACATTTGTCCCTAATTATTTTTTACCGAGTTTTCCAGTCAAAGAATAACTCGAGCTTGCAGCCGATAAATATTTTAGGAAACTTTAGGTAGATCTTAAAATTCTTGTTTCAACCCTTCACCGTATTCGAGTGACAGGTGTAACGGGCGAACCTGTAAGCCGGCAGCTCCGCACGTTCCTGGGGCTCCAGGATTCCCACGGTCACCCTTGTAAAAGCACACAAAGTATAACTTCCCTTAATCAAATACACAACGCTTGAAATGATTTACTGTAATTTAACTGTGTTTGTTACCTTTGTGCCATTGCATCCTGGGCTACCGGGTAATCCCTGAGGCCCTTCATTTCCTGGGAGTCCCTGAAAACATCAGAGAACCTTCAGGGGTCTGTGCAGGACTCACATTTTCTTTCACTTTGGCTAAACATTTGTGTGCCTCAGACGTTGTGGTAACAGATTAAGAAACGACACTTATGATAGACAGGGTGCACAAACTTTTGGCCACGTATTGTAGTTCTCCAGTTAGCAGAACTTACAGGTATTCCAGGATAACCCAAGCTTCCTGGTTTTCCAGGGTGTCCCTAATAAAGAGATTCAGGAGGGTATTAAATCAGGAACACAATACAAAGCACAAACCAACACCCCCGTTTTACACACACACACACACACACACACACACACACACACACACACACACACACACACACACACACACACACACACACACACACAAGCATCAGAAATACCCGTGAGCCTTTAGGGCCTTGTAAACCCGGTTGTCCTGTTTCACCCTGTGGCATAAAACACACATCATTTGGCATCAGTTCAAAAAGACATCTTATTTTTTTATTCAATATTAAGTTTGAATTTAAAGCTTTTTATTACAAACCATGGGGCCCATGGGGCCAGGGTGACCTTCATCTCCTGGAACTCCATCTTCCCCTTCTGATCCAGTTAGACCTGGAAAACCTGGATCGCCCTGAGAGTAATCATGGGGGGAAAAAATTACAAATGCTCTTGACCAGTGGTGGTTCTAGGATTTTTTTAAGGGGCCACATATTACATTCAGGGGCCAAATACAGGGTACATTCAAGCACACAAAATAATTCATTCAGTACGGTGCAAATACATTCCTTTTTCAAACGCTTGAGTGCCACCAATTGTTTGGGGGTGGAATTGCATCCGTGATTGTTGTGAAAAATTCTCCGGTTGCTCTTCTCGCCGACGATTGTTGGAACGGGGGCCAATAAGGGGCCAATCAGATTTCAGCAGATTGTCTCATTCACTCACATTAAAACACAACCACTATCTCTTGGCTTAAGACATTCTACTGCACCGGTCATCTCTGTGGTCTCTTTACATCGTTGGGGGTTTAATAGATAGTGTTGGATATAAATCTTCTGTTGTCGCTTCCATCCACTGGGGTTGTGAAAATGACCTGAACACACACTTCAAATCCAGTCAACGAAGTCAGAAAGGGCTACGGTATCTTTTCAGTAACTAGTGCTTCTTTAATACAGATATTTTCCCTGGACATCAAAGCTGATTAAAGGGATCCTGATTGAATATGGGGTTCACCACAATGGGTGGCCGGTTAGCTTAGCTAGTTAGCATGTGGTACTAATAACGCCAAGGTCGCCAGTACGGGCTATTTTAGGGCAGTCGAGGCTCAAGCGGTTAAGGCTCTGGGTTGTTGATCAGAAGATCAGGGTTCAAACTGCCACTGTTGGGCCCTTAAACAAGGCCCTTCGCTGTCTATACTACAGGGGTGTTGTATCATGGCTGAACCTGTGCTCTGATCCAAAGTCTACTACTATATAAAGCCTTCTTTTCTATCCATTCTAACAAAGTCATGAGGATCTAACAGAGCTTAGGAGTAACTCAGAAGATTACCCACCCCAGCCCTAACCGGGTGTAGTTTGTGATTATGGTTGGAGGTACAGTAAAGCTAACCTGTCCTCCTGTCCACGGGACTCGTGTGCATTGCTTTATCCATAAACAAGCTCACACGGGAAAATTCCATTGTTGCTTTGAACGGTCCATTTGCTGGCACGTCAACCGTACGGTATTGACGAATAACCAGAGGCACAAACTTCTAGGCACACACGATCATATACAGAGTTACAGGTGTGTGACTGGATTATCAGATGTCAGTGTTGTCATCCAGTCAATCAGATAGCTTTGGGTATCTGGGTGGCCTAAAAAAACAAACCTGAGAATATAGAAGATGACAGAAGGCCACCCACACAGACCGGTGAGCTTCATGTGTCCGCTATGTTCTCCAGGAGTGCAGACCAGATGTGGATGGTTTTTGTAGGTGTGGTGAAGAACACGTGATGGTTTTCACTGTGATATATGTAGCACTTTTAGATTCACCCTGGACTGTGTTCATTTCTGCGACCTTGGACTAGGATTTTCAGAATATACAACCCTCTAGATCAGGGGTGTCAAACTCTGGCCCGCGACATCATATCAGATGTGCATTACAGCAGGCTAACCGCATGCTCCGCTAATACTACAAATCCCAGAATGCCTTGCCGCTGTATTGACGCGTAGTCACGACCACCAAGCGCCCCTCATTCTCTGTTGATGGTCGTTAACAACCTGTTTGTCTCGTGTGCTAACGGTGCTAACGTGTCTGTAAAGAAAGTATATAACATAAGACGACGCTATGACACGAAACATTATGAGAAGTATAAGGACCTGGATGTAAAGCAGAAGCTCCAGAAGGTGGAGGAGATGAAAAAAAGTCTGGTTTCCCGTCAGACTATGTTCATGAAAGCTAAATAAAAAGCGAAGCTGCTGTAAAGTTTTATTGTGGCAGTAGAAACAGCAAAATCTGCCCTTTAATGAGGGAGAGTTTGTCAAAAAGTGTGTGGTTAAAGTTTGTGACATCACTGAGGCCGTCCTTAAAAATAGTCTTGTTTGCCGTAACCCGACCGACTCGATTTAAGTCCGACCGACTCGCCGGTTGTAAAAAGTCCAACCTTTTTTTTTTTTTTTACTCTTCAAACAACTAATACAAAAGCAATAAAACAATATTAACGGGTTCGGGCACCATAATACATTAATTATTCATTAAAACAGCTCGACATCGCTTTAACTTGGCACGAAGTTCTGGACAAACTGTCCAGCATCAAAATAATGTTAATGGTTAGAGAGTCTGACTCCTAACCCTAAGGTTGTGGGTTCGAGTCTCGGGCCAGCAATACCACGACTGAGGTGCCCTTGAGCATGGCACCGAACCCCACAACTGTTTCCCGGGGGCCACAGCATAAATGGCTGCCCACTGCTCCGGGTGTGTGTTCACTGTGTGTGTGTGTTCACTGCTGTGTGAGTGTGTGCACTTTGGATGGGTTAAATGTAGTGTGTGTTCACTGCTATGTGTGTGTGTGTGTGCACTTTGGATGGGTTAAATGTAGTGTGTGTTCACTGCTATGTGTGTGTGTGTGTGTGTGTGTGTGTGTGTGTGTGCACTTTGGATGGGTTAAATGTAGAGAACAAATTCTGAGTCTGGGTCACCGTACTTAGCCGTATGTCATGTCACTTTCACTTTAAAATAAGGTTCTCGATGATGCGCCCGAAGGCACGGGTCGAAGACCCAGTCAGTGACGTCACGATATGCTAATTTGTTTAAAGTCATACCGACGTCATCACCGTCACCAAAATTCTTTTTCTTTTCTTTTTTTTTTTTTACTGTTACTGCAAACCAAAATATTCTGAAGCATGGCCTGATGTGTCTTTTATATCAAATTTAATTTCTTACTGTATGTGTTTGTAATATCGAGCTCTGGTAGTTCCAGATCCTGTGTTTAAGCAAAACTAAAGTTTGTTTCCATATGAAAAAGGTTGAACATTACAAATCAGTTGTAGTTCATTTTACAATAAATATTCAGTTTGGCTCTGACTTTATCTCAGTTTTATATTTTGCCCCACTGTGAGTTTGAGTTTGACCCCCTGGTGTAGATGGTATTAATCAAAAATGGCATGGATCATGTAA
>NC_062528.1:919211-921711 GCF_022655615.1 Tachysurus fulvidraco | reverse complement strand
ACAATAAACACACACACACACACACACACACACACACACACACACACACACACACACACACACACACACACACACATACTGTATGTACACCAACAACACCAGCAACCATCCACTTTGACTTCCTGCAGCTTGCCATGCCAGACCTTTTCGGCCGATTAAATCACGCAGAAAGAAAAACACGGCATGAACAAACACACGTCCGTGTTCAGAGAACACGCCAGAATCAACAGCCCCAGCAAGACAATGAGCTGAACCGAGGTTAAAATCACACAAGTGGGATTTAGCGGGAAAAGAGGAGGTGAAAGAAGACGAGAAAATACGAGTGCGGTTTGAATTGGGAGTTTTGGAATTCTGTGCAAAGTAGATTAAGACTATGATTATGATCAAGCGACAAATTCAAACCGCTCCAACGACATCGTCGATAATTCCTCGGACCGACCCTTTAATTATTTTTATTTATTTATTTAGTTTCACACATTGGAACCTTCGGTTAATTCCCACTACAGCTACTAGTGTGAACATAGCAAGTGGTAGCTGGTGGTAGGTTTGGTGAGGTTAAACCGGCATGCTAAGCATTCATTTCACAGCTAGCATTGCCAGACACGGGCTATAAATATCCAGCAGTTTAACAGTCCTGTTCTGAGATTATATTGAGGTTAAGTGCATTACAGAAGCACCCAGGAGGCATCGACGGTGATGAAGTGCGTACGGCGATCTCTCTACGAAGGCAAAACAGACGTCCGTGTCATCTGTAGTGCACCGAGCTGTTTGAAGTGGTGCCTGTAAATGTTTTATGACTCGTGTGTCTGTTCATCTCAGGAAGCGTGAGTTAAGACGAGTCGTGCCTTCCAACAAATCACCTGCGACAGTCAGACTTGAAAATGACGGACGTGTTAAACGATGTCTCCTGCTTCTTCCTGTCATTCTTTCTTTCTCGATATGCGAGTGAAGGAATAGTTCCTCTTAACATTCCTTTAACATTCCTTCTTCAGGGACAGCACCTGAGATCGAAACTAATGTGAAGGTCTGTTCATCAACACCGACTAAACCCGAGAGGGTCGAATCCCTCGAAGAACAGCTGCGTCTGAAACAAACACTAAAGCTAAAGAGTATAAGAGGCTCGAGGGGGAAAAAATGTCTTCGACGCTGAACGAGAAGAATTTTTTGTGTCAGATCTGAACACCTGCTTATTTCTATTTAGCAGAAATGTTGCTCAGCTTCACTGCTGCTTTAACAACCGGTCATAGTAAATCCTGAGACCTCAGAAACGTAAGGTCTGACGAGCATAAGACCCGAGAGAGAGAGGAAAAAAGCTTTTAAACAGAAATGTGAAGCATGGTGGTGAGAGCATCACGCTGTACGGTGCATCCTCGCTTTCATGAAGGATAATCGGCCAAAGCAAACTTACAAAGATGCATCAAAATGGTATAAAAGCAATAAAGTAAAGGTACCGAAGTGACGGCATCAAAAGCATCACAAAGCCCTGACCTGAAGTCAAAGTGAAGGGAAGAATCAATACTAACAAAGTGTTTGTGTTTGCAATAAACACCTTCATTTGTGTAACCCGGTAAATGTAAAGTAACCACGTGTGTCACCTGAGTGTAAATGCATCAATCCCTGGTGTGTGTGTGTGTGTGTGTGTGTGTGTGTGTGTGTGTGTGTGTGTGTGTGTGTGTGTGTGTGTATACTCATGTAATAAGTCGATGTCATGTTTGTTTACACTCCCACGTGTCTTTCGCAAGCAATCACATTTTACTCCTATTATAATCACACGTTATTAATCCCAATGGAGTGAGTTTTACATGTCCGCGTTTTATACGCACTCACCTCGGCGTGCGCGAGCGTCACAAATCCGAGGAGCAATATTCCCGACAGTGTCGCGCGCAAACGGAGCATGGAGACCTGACAGGTTCGCGGAGATACCCGGATTATCTCGTGCGCTCACGGTGATCGAAGCGCGCGCTGAGCTGAACGTGTTCCCAAACACAACCTGCAAAAAAAAAAAAAAAAAAAAAGAAAGAAAGAAAGAAAAGAAATACAGAAATTCTAGAATTCTGGAAATGAACTTTAATGCTTCTCCACAGGTTAGTCCGGAGAAAAGTGCTTGCCTAAGGGGTGGCTTGGGTTGTGTTTCGGTGGGATGTAACTAGTCTGGACAGGTGTGACTTCTGCGTCACATAAGTTATGGGCGACTCTTTCTATGCTCACTCTTATGCCACAGGTCCACGTTCTGGATGCTCTCAATGTGTGTTCAATTCAGGTGTGATGTGAAATCGGCGTGCTGCACAAAAACGCAAATCGGGTAAGGCTTCTTCTTCTTCTCCTTCTTCTCCTTCTTCGTCTTCTTCTTCTTCTTCTTCTTCTTCTTCTTCTTCTTCTTCTTCTTCTTCTTCTTCTTCTTATTATTATTATTATTTGTGTAGTGTGATTATCGAATGCGTTAAGAGCCTTTAGTGCGTTATGTACATGATCTAGAAGCTCTTTGTCTCTCCATGCGGCT
>NC_062528.1:911095-913711 GCF_022655615.1 Tachysurus fulvidraco | reverse complement strand
ATCACACTCTCTCTCTCTTTCTGTCTCTCTCTCACACACTCTTTCTCTCTCTCACACACACTCTTTCTCTCTCTCTCACACTCTCTTTCTCTCGCTCTCTCTCATTATCTTTATCCGTTGTTTGTTGACATTCGCACAGAGTTTTTTATTTTAAACTTTCATCTCAAAGCTTTTCATTATTCCTGTAATTACTCTTTGTTTCTGATTGCGTCGTGTGTGTCTGTGTGTGTGTGTGTGTGTGTGTGAGAGAGAGAGAGAGAGAGAGAGAGAGAGAGAGAGAGAGAGAGAGAGAGAGAGAGAGAGAATCGCTGCTTGCCTTAATAAGTCTTCTCCACTGCACTGTGTTTTCCTGCCAGTGGACAGTGATGTAAGTCCTGGTGTGATGCCTGGTGTTTGTAAGCGGACTTTATTTTATTTACAGAAGAGTTTCCTTCACCAGCCAAAGGTGTGTGTTGTAGGCTGGTGTGTGATAGTACCTCCGTCCAGGGTGTCCCCTGCCTTGTGCCTCGAGTCCCATAGATAGGCCCCAGAGCCCTACACTGGGTAGGATAAATGGTTCAGAAAACGGATCTTAACATTATCTTGGTATCGGAGTTACTGAGCACAGGAGCGAGGTTTTTGAGGAATTGTACAGAGAGGTCAAATTCTATTTCATGAAATACTGTAGATGGTGTCCTGGAACAGAGTGTTGTGGAAAACCAAAGTTTCCTTTTTATATGCATGGAGGACATCTCTGTGACTGATAACCATCGGTCGGATAAGATCTGAGCCATTGCCTTTAAAAGGTCTGTCTGACCCTGAGCTCTGACCCTGAGCTCTGACCCTGTACTCTGACCCTGAGCTCTGACCCTGTGCTCTGACCCTGAGGCTCTGACCCTGAGCTCTGACCCTGAGCTCTGACCCTGAGCTCTGACCCTGTGCTCTGACCCTGAGCTCTGACCCTGAGCTCTGACCCTGAGCTCTGACCCTGTGCTCTGACCCTGTACTCTGACCCTGTGCTCTGACCCTGAGCTCTGACCCTGAGCTCTGACCCTGAGCTCTGACCCTGTGCTCTGACCCTGTACTCTGACCCTGTGCTCTGACCCTGTACTCTGACCCTGTGCTCTGACCCTGTGCTCTGACCCTGTGCTCTGACCCTGTACTCTGACCCTGTGCTCTGACCCTGAGCTCTGACCCTGAGCTCTGACCCTGTGCTCTGACCCTGTGCTCTGACCCTGAGCTCTGACCCTGAGCTCTGACCCTGTGCTCTGACCCTGAGCTCTGACCCTGAGCTCTGACCCTGTACTCTGACCCTGTGCTCTGACCCTGAGCTCTGACCCTGTGCTCTGACCCTGAGCTCTGACCCTGTACTCTGACCCTGTGCTCTGACCCTGTGCTCTGACCCTGTGCTCTGACCCTGTGCTCTGACCCTGAGCTCTGACCCTGAGCTCTGACCCCAGCTTCCTAACAAGAATGAAGAAATGTTTTCTTTCCTAGGCAAAAAAAAGAAATGTATTTTTTACGAAAAAAAAATTGCATTGATTTGTTATGTACTGTATATATGGCAAAGACTTTTCCTTTTCTTCTTCTTTTTATTTCTCTTCTTCCTTTTTTCTTCTTCTTTTTCTTTTTCTTCTTTTTTTATTTTTCTTCTTCATCTTCTTCTTCTTTTTCTTCTTCTTCTTTTTATCTTTCTTCTTCATCTTCTTCTTCTTCATCTTCTTCTTTTTCTTCTTCTTCTTCTTTTTATCTTTCTTCTTCTTCTTCTTCTTCTTCTTCTTCTTCTTCTTCTTCTTCTTCTTCTTCTTCTTCTTTACAACTATGGTGAGCATCTCAGACTGCTTGAGGTGGACAGTTTACAACAGCAGAAGACATCATGTTCCAGTCTGTTTCAGTATCATCCAGGACCAGGGATCTAATCCTACATGGAGCGCAGGCTCACGTAACATAGGCGTGGCTTTCTGCTAGACTGCCATCTGATCGCATAGTTTATCTCTTATGGCTCTTACCGCATACCCATCTACCTTTTACAGACAAAACAACCCTCTCTCCATCTTTTGCTTTTTTTTCAATCTCTTTCTTCCCCCATGTTCTCCGTCTGTCTCCTTTTTCTTTTCATGTCTGTTTTTTTGTCCCACCTGATCTTGTGTAATGTCTCGTTTCAGTTACAGTTAAAACCGTACGGTGTTTTTTTAACGGTACTTGTTGTCACATGAGCGAGTCAGAGGGACGGAGGAATGGAAAATCTTCCTAACACGAATAAGGAACCTTGAAAGAAACCAGACACCAAATGGAACTCTTAATATATTGTGTGGAACATGAAAGTCAACCGGAACCGAGTGTGTTAAAAAGGATGTACGATATGAGCATCTTCTGAGTGCTTGGATGAGCACAGAAAGGTCTTTATGATTAGTGCAACAATAGTAAGGTACAAATCTCAGTGTTGGGCAAGAAACAAGAAAGAAAACAATAAAATAAGCCTTTAATTTTTGTCATAAACGTTACAGCACAGTCAAATTCCTGAGGTTTCAGATTCCAGGGTTAGCCATGACACAACACGTGAAGTTAAGGGCCTCGATCAAGAGCAGCTTGGCAGTGCTGGGGCTTGAACCCCAATCCTCTGATCAACGATGCAGG
>NC_062528.1:898595-901095 GCF_022655615.1 Tachysurus fulvidraco | reverse complement strand
TGGGCCACTTCTGGATTTTTAAAGGATGTCATCTATGACATCGTTCCAATGTTAAGGAGATTCTACCTTCCCAACACATGCTTTGGAGCCTACACAATGATGTGCGGTTCCTTGTTTCGATGCCTGGTTCATCATTTTGAATATAGCTTCTGCTCCTAGACCAGGAAAACTAAAGGTCTATTAAAATCGCCAGCCATTTCACCCAACCACAATCCAGTAACTGGTTGAATAGTTACTTGAAGTATCTTGAATGTACACTTTTGTTGATGTTCTTTATGAAGTGTCGCTTCTCACACAGTAGCACGTCATCTCATTGTAGGGGCTTCCTGGTGCTTTAGGAGAAGTGGGTAGAATGGGGTCTCCAGGACCACAAGGACCTCAGGGGAAACGTGGACAGAAAGGACAGCGTGGAATTGAAGGAATTCCAGGGATTATTGGACCAAAAGGAGATCTAGTAAGTAACACAAACCTACACATACTGTACACGCTTGGGATTTGTATATAAGATGTTGTGTTTGTGGGTTTACATTTAGCTTCTTTTGCTTTCAGGGCAGTCCAGGAATACCCGGATACCCTGGACCGAATGGACAAGATGTGAGTACATTGCAATACAAAAATATTCTATTCATTATAAAATTCAACGCTGCTTTTAAATGGAGTTAAACTTTGAATTGAAAGTGCTTTTCTCTCACTGTGACTGATGTCCTCTCAAGGGTTCTCGTGGATCAGTTGGCCCTCGTGGTCTTCCAGGATTAGATGGCTGTAAAGGAGACCCAGGAGATCCAGGGGTCCTTGGCTGTCAAGGTCCACATGGTACAAGCGGACCCCGAGTAAGAAAAACAGATTCCCGCTCTTCTATTGACCTGCATGACCTGATCAACTCGATGTGCAGCCTTGTTTAAAAGATGTTTAAGCTAAAACTCTACTAATGTAAAAAAAAAAAAAAAGATTGAAGGTTAGATATAAAGATTTCTACACTTTCCATCTTCATTTCCACTGAAAGTGATTAAAGCAAATATGCTAATGATGTCTGTTTCATAGAACAAGAGCTACTCTTCATTTTCTGCTGCAGTAAAGCTCAGACTGTAGACTAGCTAGCTGGTTAACAGCTTTTAACCAGAACTTGGGAAAAGTACAGTACGTGTCCATGTTGTTCGTAAACGAATGATGTTAAGTGTTTATTAGCATCATTCTAGCTTATAGCGAAGTTGCTTGAAATAGGATCTACTGTATATACAGGCATCATCTGTGTTGTAAGTATGCTATGCTAATTCACTAGCAAGCATGTGGAACGGTCATAAAATATTTTAAATGGGTTTGATCTCAAAATCCTTAAACAGAGTTCCCACTTTCCAAAACTGTAATACCTGAAAATTGTCTTCTGAACCTCCGAAAGTGTGATGAGTTAATTCCTGAGACTAAAATATCTAAGCTCTTTTAAATCTATGGACTGTCTGAACTTTCAAAGCATGCCATGTTTCATTGTTTTAATCTGCAGGGTTTTAAAGGGCCAAAGGGACCCAAAGGAGACCCTGCGCTCAAATATGTCATGATTCCTGGTCAACCTGTGAGTGAAACGTAAATAGCTATGCTAAAATCTTATTTGTTGGGTTTATTGGGATTAGTGAAATTTTACCTGATTACTGTCTCACAGGGTTGTGATGGACCTCCTGGTGACCCTGGACCTCCAGTAAGTGCTCACCAAATTATTTGTAGAAACAAGCCTGGTTAGCTTATCCTTCACACCGCGGTCACACATTCATCACAGATTACAGATTATAGTAATAAAAGCTGCTTTGTGCACAATTAACTATGCTGTATGTGACCTAGGGATCTTCTGGACCTTGTGGCCCACAAGGTGCCCAAGGGAACCCTGGAGACCCCGGACCATCGGTAAGCCCATGAATTCTATTCTATATCTATTTGCCGTTTACAAATGAACTTTTCAGTATATTTTGCAGTGTACTGTGCAATAAAGAGGTCAGAGAGCTTGACAGCGTCCGAGGGAAATGATGTGACCCCAGGAAACGTCTCTCGTTCTCACTTCTGTGTTCAGCCTTTAATTCAATTCAATTCAAGTTTATTTGTATAGCGCTTTTTACAATAGACATCGTCTCAAAGCAGCTTTACAGAACATAAACACAGAGCAGAAGGTAAACATAATTAATGATAAAGGAAATAACGAATAATAAAAGTAAAAGAATTGACAGAATAAAAATTCTAGATTATTATTAGATGTATATAGTTCACAATGTGTATGTATTTATTCCCCTATGAGCAAGTCTGAGGTGACTCAGGCAGCAGTGGCAAGGAAAAACTGCCTTAAATTGGTAAAGGAAGAAACCTTGAGAGGAACCGGACTCAAGGGGGAACCTCATCCTCATCTGGGTGACACTGGGGTGTGATTGTAATATACAGTCAGATAAATGTTGTATTGGTGTGAGGTTCAAGGACTTCTGATCTCCTGAGTACCACAGAGTCTAACTGGAGATGTCTCAGG
>NC_062528.1:873595-893595 GCF_022655615.1 Tachysurus fulvidraco | reverse complement strand
TGTATCCTGCCTCGATGCCCGATGACACCTGAGATAGGCACAGGCTCCCCGTGACCCGAGAAGTTCGGAAAAGCGGTAGAAAATGAATGAATGAATGAATGAATGAATGAATTTCCTTTTTTATATTTCTAATTAAGAAACCCAAGCTCAAAAATCAGCCTTGTAATAGAAAGTCAAAACAAAGACAACCAACATTAGAGATGATACGACAAAATGTGGAAACAAGATAACGAGGATTAGTGATACAAAAAGTCTTTGTGACAATACATTGGACAACGGTGTAAACATCAAGGACTGATACAAGACAGGTGAACACAGTCAGGTAACAAACCAACAACAGAACCAAGACGAAGACATACTACAATTGACAGAAAACACAGAGGTTATTATAATAACATGCTGAGGTCCAAAAAGATCTTAGATGTTAAGCACCTGCATCGTATGATATAACGTTTCCCACAAATTATCGATGTATGTTATGTACGATGGCAACATACTGTACAGGTTTTGTGAACAAAAATAATAATGTCCTAAAATCTGTCTGCCAGGCCTCCCAGGCAGCCCAGGGATGTTGGGGACTCAAGGCCCTCAAGGTGATAAAGGAGAGCCAGGAAAGAAAAGCAACCTGCAGATCCCAGGGGAGCCTGGGAAACCGGGGAAGCCAGGGCCAAAAGGACATCAAGGGGCTAGTGGACCCCATGGTAGGTGTACAGAGAGTAGATAATCTGACAGGTAGCTCTTAATTGTTATTTCTGATGAAACCAGAGGAAAGACACGTGACGACAGATTGCAGGAAGTGTTGTGTGTAATTGTATGATCATAAAGAAAATAAAAATCTGTGTGTAGATAAGTGTGTGTGTGTGTGTGTGTGTGTGTGTGTGTGTGTGTGTGTGTGTGTGTGTTGTAGGATATTACTGCACCCCTGGACAAAGAGGAGTTCCTGGTTTTGAAGGAGATATAGGTCTACCTGGTCAAAGTGGCATTCGTGGAATAAAAGGTAATGCAATAACCTTCTGACAACCACAAGCACAGATGGAGACATACAGATGGAGACTTCATCAACAAGGGTGGAAATTGACTTCAGGTTGTAGTAAAGGTTTTGTGGGTGTGGGGTTTTACAGGTGACAATGGTGGCTGTGCTTGTGAGGTCGGTCCTGATATTTATGGCCTTGAGGGTTTGCCAGGTGAACCTGGGGATCCTGGTGCTCCAGGATTGCAGGGGCTTCCTGGTGCACAAGGTCAAACTGGCCCAGATGGAGACCCTGGGAAAAAAGGAGGTTTTGTAAGTAAAAACTCCTCCGAAAAAAATACTACTTATTTAAAAGAGTAAATTTATGTTAATATATATTTAATTAGTGCTGTTGAATTCTCAGAAGGTGTGATTTATTTAAATCACTGGTGTATAGAAATGTGCTCATTTAAATATGCTATAATTGCTCATTCATAATGATTTAATAATCTGGTAATAAAGTGTTTCATTAATAAAGAAATGTTTGTTATTGAACGCTCTCGTATGTTGCACAGGGTTACCCGGGTTTTCCAGGTTACAGGGGAATTAAAGGAGAAAAAGGAAACCTGTTTGTGATGAACGTCAAGGGTAAGAAATGTCGCACGGCGCTAAACTGTTCTGTACATCTTTAAAGCGAAAGATTTAAAATGTTCACAATTAATTAAAGGTAAAAAGGGAGAGCCCGGCACACCAGGGACTGATGGTTGTCCAGGAATGAATGGGAAGAGAGGAAATTGTGGGAATCCTGGACCTGCAGGTGATTGTGGTCCAGAGGTTAGTGATCAGTAATAAAAGTATTATGTTAATTAATATAGCACTAGGCATCTCTGGAAAATTGTCTGTAGTGTATGAGTGTGTGTGTGTGTGTGCCCTGCGATGGGTTGGCACTCCATCCAGGGTGTATCCTGCCTCGATGCCCGATGACGCCTGAGATAGGCACAGGCTCCCCGTGACCCGAGAAGTTCGGATAAGCGGTAGAAAATGAATGAATGAATGAATGAACAATATAGTAATGGTAAATTTATGACTGTATGGATGGATGGTATACCTTGAGAGAGGGATTACTAATTGATTGTCAAAGAATTCTCTATGTCTAATGAAATAAGCTTGACATAGCAGTTCTTCTTCACATTAACTGATAATTATTGCTTTTTTAAGGGTGACAGTTTAAGAGGATTTCCTGGTGATAGAGGTTGTCCAGGAAAAATGGGCTTGAAAGGCGTAAGAGGTCCCTGTGGGCCACAAGGCCCGGGCATTCCTGGGCCGGTAGGCCTTCGAGGACCAGAAGGAGACCAGGGACCTGTAGGAACAAGAGGAAATGTTGGGCGTAAAGGAAACAAAGGTAAAGTCAAAAGTTTGATCTAACTCAGAACCCATGAGCTGTAAGGCACCGACGATGCACCAGATGACACTTATCCAATCGATATCTGTCTAGTTTCAAAGAGCATGTTGCCACTGCAGCCCCAGATTCCTGTACTAAGCTGATGTGTAATAAGTCTGTCCGTGTTTTTGCCCTGTTTCTGTCTGCTGTCTTGTCCCGCTGTTAATTGTTGGCCCGCCCACTCGTTTGTTACCATGGACACTACTTGCACTCAATCTCTTCCCCAGGTGTTTTGTCTTTGTCTCTGATTGTCTCTGCTTTGTGATTGGTTCCTGTTTACTACATTTACTCTGTTTGTTCACTTCCCTGGTGTTGGTCGTTGTTGGTATGCGGTGTGTTCCTGTCCATGTTCTTGTTTCCTGTTTTGTTCCGTGTTCTGCCTTGTGTTGCCTGCCTGTTCATCTGTGTTTTGGATTAAAACTTGAATCTGCATTTGGATCCTCACTCGCCTTTGTCTCACCGCGTCTCATCGTAACAATATGGTTGGATCTTACCTCAAGGTTGTCCATTCTGAGAAGCTTTTTTGTTCATCATGGTTGTGAATAGTGGTTATTTGAGCCAATCACTAGATTGGCTCCACCCCCCGAATTAATTGAACCACCAGTCCATCTGGCACTAACAACCATGCTAAAATCAAACTTACTAAGATGCTATTTTTCCTTTATTTTTTATTAGGTTGGATTGTATAAGACTGTTCAGCAAAAGTCATGGACCAGGATAGAAGGGAATTGGCCAGAGAGGCAACCGTTAGAAAATGTAGAAACCTTGAATAATTATGCAAGGCACTTTAGGGGCAAGTCGTTGCCTAATGGTTAGAGTCTGACTCGTAATCCTAAGGTTGTGGGTTCGAGTCTCGGGCCGACCACGACTGAGGTACTCTTGAGCAAGGCACTGAACCCCTCAACTGCTCCCCGGGTGCCGCAGCATAAATGGCTGCCCACTGCTTGGGGTGTGTGTTCACTGCTGTGTGTGTGCACTTTGGATGGGTCAAATGCAGAGAATGAATTCTGAGTCTGGGTCACCGTACTTAGCTGTATGTCACGTCACTTATACTGACTTGATTTTGTTTTTGTTATAGGTGATATGCAACCCTGTATACCAGGCAGTCCTGGAGTTCGTGGACCAAAGGGAGACCTCGGTGACCAAGGTAGCCATTACAGCAAACCACTATATCTATACAATAGACACAGTAGTCATATTACAAGTAACTTAGCGATATGATTTATTTTACTATACTTCTAATACACTTTACTGTAAGACGTTCATGTACTCTTCAGGTTGTTTAGGAGAGCAGGGCAATCCAGGGCCCTGTGGGGATAATGGAATTAAAGGACCAAAGGGAGAAAAAGGAAACCTTGGAAATTGTGGTCCTGATGGCCAACCAGGTAGCACTGAATCCTTACTGTATTCAGCAACAACAAAAAAAAGACAGTTCAGAAATGTCTGCCAAAGACACATGTCCAGCTAAGACTTTGGTCAGCACTGAGAGGCTAAAGTACAATTACATTTTTATATGCAAATTTTTTTGTGCAAAGATGGGCTTTATTTTTGATCACCTACGGTACGAGCCTTACCACTTTATGGGTGGACAGTTCAGTATGTCCTTGTGTTTTTATCAGGGCTAGCTGGATGTCCGGGGGATCCGGGAGATATCGGACCTGATGGACCGAGTATGTGTGGAGAGAAAGGGATACTTGGCAATCCAGGACTCCCTGGGTTAAAAGGATGTATTGGAGACTCATTAACAGGAGAGCGAGGGCCAGTGGGTCCAACCGGGTTTAATGGCGTTTCAGGAGCTAAAGGTGTCCCTGGACCCTCAGGGTCACTTGGTAATGAAGGTAGGCAAGAGACAAGCAAACAATAATGGCATTAGGTTACAATCAAAAAGAAGTGAAAGGGAAAAGTTCTTTGGCTTCAATGGTTTGTCCTATACAGGCCATCCTGGTGTACCTGGAGTGGAAGGAAGGAAAGGAGAGCCAGGGGCCTGTGGACAGCCTGGGAGACAGGGGCCTGTTGGCCCAGGTCCAGTACAGTGTGAGAACGGAGAAGTGGGTGAGGCAGGACCACCAGGAGACCCAGGCTGCAGTGGAAATCCAGGTGAGCCACATCCATAAGATGAATAGTATATGCCAAGTTATAAAAAGTTTATATATATATATATATATATATATATATATATATATATATATATATATATATATATATATATATATATATATATATATATATATAACAAGATAGGCAATATTGTCACTTAATTTTAGCATATAACGTCTAATATGTGTTAAATACTAAGTCATCCATTGCTTTACTTACTTGAATGATAGACGAGAAGTTCACAAAATAAATGTAAGCTGTTTATTTTTTTTATTCTGGTTCATCTCAAGAGGTCTTCCTCATTCGGAATCGAAATCTGCATCCAAGTTTCTGTAAAGCTGCTATATGACTCTCTTTATTGGTAAAAACACTATTATACTATGTTAAAACTGAACCTGCAAATGTTTTAGGCTTACCTGGGGAGAAAGGATGTGCCGGACCACCTGGAGTCCCTGGAAGGGGGATAAAAGGTGATCCGGGGAAACCAGGCCAACCTGGTGCCCAGGGATACTGTGGTCCTCAAGGATGCCCAGGATCAGAGGGTGACAATGGAGATCCTGGCTTTAATGGAATAAAAGGTAAAAGTCTATGTACTAAAACTGAATCAGATTAGTAGCACGTGCAAGTGAGTTTGAACCGTTCATGTCAGGTAAACAAATAAGATGTAAGTTTTGCATGATAAAATTGTTAATCATTATTTCTATCAGGTTGTCCTGGACAACCAGGAAGGGATGGTTTGCCTGGTGGCCCTGGTGAGTGTGGACCTCAAGGACCACCTGGAGTAAAAGGCGAAAAAGGGCCTGATGGGAGGCAAGGCTGTCCAGGGGAAAATGGAGAGAAAGGAGAGAAAGGTATGCTTAAAGACAGAATAATTAAATGGAAAAAAACTCAATACTGAAATTTGTTTTCTGGTGCTGTATTTGTGTTATTCCCAAAAGGAAGGCAGTGGTCATTTGCTATATCACTGGGGAACATCAGTAGTGCGGTTAACAATTTTGTTTACAAGCCATTGCTGTACTAATTCTAGTGTGTATTAAAGGTGCAGTCTCCGTTGTTTGAAAGCCAATTCGACATTTGAAATCACCAAAACAAACACGCCCCTAACCCAAATGGGTCCCACCCCTGTATCGATAGCTCCGCCCACACATACGTACGTAACCCGGGCGACTAACAGAAAGAAACGTGTCTTTATCATAGCTGAAGGGAAGAACGATACGATTGTAGATAAACAAACAAGCAAAAATGGCACACAAGCATAATGATGTAAAGGACAAAGGCATATATTAGTTCTGTGTAACAAAGCAAAACCAACGTTACTCACCTATCGAGAAGGAAAAAAGCGCCTCGGCGTCTTAAGTAAAGTCGGCCACATATTCACAGGTCGGAGTTTCCCGAGTCGATAACTCCTGAGCTAAACGCTGTTACTACACAAAACGCGGTTGTAGCTGCCTCTCTACATTACTACGATAGAAAAGAGGTGTTATTTGTGTAGTAACAGCGTTTAGCTCAGGAGTTATTGACTCGGGAAACTCCAACCTGTGAATATGTGGCCAACTTCCTGCTCCTTCAGTTCTCTCCAGCGCTGGAAAGCTGATCCTATATTAACACGTCCTACTTCTTGCCTTATCGTAAGTCTTTCTTCTCTTTCTTTCTTTGTTTTTATCCTCCATGTCAATGTTAAAACCGCTTTCTGCTAATGTCCCACACGCGCACTGAACGCTCTCTCCGCCCATATCGGCAAGCCCCGCCCCTTTCTGCTCATTGGCTACACTTTTGTTTTGATTTTTGTTTATTATTCGCCCCCGATTCGCATTTCTCAAAAATCGGAGACCCCACCTTTTAAAAAAAAATCAAACATAATCCTAGTAAACAGCTGCAGGCAATCCAGCATATGCAGGACAGAAAACTAACACAAAAATATTAAACATGGTGGAAATGCTGTCAGAATACAGTGATAAAAATGGTAAGACTTCGCAAAGTGGGTATGTCTGTGGCTAAGGGATAGCCATGGTCAGGTTTCTCTCGCAAGAGCTTAATTTCTAGCATAATAGTATTGAGAATTCCAACACAGAAAGGATGGAGACAGGAAGTGTTAAGTTACAGCGAGACTTGGCTAGTTAGCGGACCGTGTTATGATGAGCTCAAGCCTGGTGTATAAGAACTAGTTTTAAACAATAAAGAGAACAATATTAAAAGCTGTGTTATCACTCTTACAGGTTCCCAAGGACCTCCTGGGATGGCAGGAGAGATTTACGTTAATGCAGAAAAGGGGACAAAGGGGCCATCAGGAGAGCTTGGGCCCTGCGGGTTTAATGGCCCCCGAGGTGAAAAGCTTGAGAATTTCCTTCCTTCATCATTGATGTTATGGATTTTACCATTGTTATTTATATGGTTTCAGTTTTGCAGAAAGTTTAATTCCTAAATAAAGTATAAACACTTAGGACCATGTTGTTATGGAAAATTAATCAAAGGTATGATGGTGTGATGGTTTGTGATGAGTTACTGTTACCACCCTAAAGTCAATTATTTTCTAATGATATCAAATCAATTTGTTTATTATTCCTCTCATAATGCAACAATTATTAGAAAATGTACTTTGTTTATTTTGAAATTAGCAATAAAAAAAATGTTTGATTACATTATCTCTATTTCAGGTGATAAAGGTGTGAAGGGAAAATGTGGTCCTGATGGCTATGTAGGGTATCCTGGACCTCCAGGTTTTGAGAACGGCCCTCGGGGGCCACCAGGTCCTTGTGGAAGGCAAGGTAAACCTGGACTCCCTGGTTTGCCAGGGTTAAAAGGCAAAAGAGGATTACCTGGAGTATGCGGAGATCCAGTGAGTTAATAAAGCATCGTGTATACATTGTTTAATTCAAAATGAACTGTCTTACTGGTGTATCAGTGCTTATCCACCATGTCTTTGTGAGTTTCCTCCAGTTTCGTTCTACCTTACAAAAACAAGCCACTAGGTGAATTATCTAAAATAAATTGTCCCTAGTGTGCACTGCAATGGTGCCTAGCAAGGCACGGTTATCCTAGGTGTATTCCAACCTTAAAGCCAATGTTACTGGTAAACTCCACTGTGCATCCATCATGACCCTGACTAGGATAAAGAGGATTAGGGTTAGGGTTAGGCTTCTGGTCTCTGATACTATATTGTCAGTCCTGTTTGTCTACTGTGTTAATTATTTGCCCCTAAGTAATTCAGGGTGGGGTCACGGTGGCTTAGCGGTTAGCACGTTCGCCTCACACCTCCAGGGGGTTCGATTCCCGCCTCCGCCTTGTGTGTGTGTGTGGAGTTTGCATGTTCTCCCCGTGCCTTGGGGTTTCCTCCGGGTACTCCGGTTTCCTCCCCCGGTCCAAAGACATGCATGGTAGGTTGATCAGCATCTCTGGAAAATTGTCTGTGTGTGTGTGTGTGCCCTGTGATGGGTTGGCACTCCATCCAGGGTGTATCCTGCCTCGATGCCCGATGATGCCTGAAATAGGCACAGGCTCCCCATGACCCGAGAAGTTCGGATAAGCGGTAGAAAATGAATGAATAATTCAGGGTATAACTGTAACCGTGATGTCTTGAAAGTTTTAGAGCTATGATGAATTTTATGCTCATTATTCAGCTTTCTGGTATAAAAGTATAGTTCTATATCATGTGCTGAAACATTTATGTGGTTCTAGGGTGACCCAGGGTTGAGTGGATTGCCAGGAGCCCCTGGTCTCCGTGGATTTGATGGGCTTAAAGGTAAAGTGACCTGTTTAGCATAATGCTAAATCTAATACCAAACACTTCACTGTATAAATAAAATGTGGTGGATAACAAAGGTTCTGCTGTAGAATTTTTAGTTTTTCAACGTTTACATTTATATTATGGCATTTGGCAAATGCTCTTTATCCAGAGCAACATTTTTATCTCATTTTTATACAACTGAGCAATTGAGGGTTAAGGGGCTTGCTCCGGGGCTTAGTAGTGGCAGCTTGGTGGACATGGGAACTGAACTCAAAACCTTCCGGTCAGTAATCCAACACCTTAACCACTAGGCTATCACATACACTAAGTCGTAGGTTAATCATGACTAGGGGCCATATGGAGAGTTATTGGTGTATATAGAATACTGGTATTAAACACATTAGCTCTGCAAATTTAGTTAACAATATTACTTCTCAGGGGTTTCCTCTGGGTACTCCGGTTTCCTCCCCCGGTCCAAAGACATGCATGGTAGGTTGATTGGCATCTCTGGAAAATTGTCCGTAGTGTGTGTGTGTGTGTGAGTGAATGAGTGTGTGCCCTGTGATGGGTTGGCACTCCGTCCAGGGTGTATCCTGCCTCGATGCCCGATGACGCCTGAGATAGGCACAGGCTCCCCGTGACCCCAGAAGTTCGGATAAGCGGTAGAAGATGAATGAATGAATATTACTTATGTTCTCAATATTTGGCAGCTTATATTAGCTCTTGGTCCAACTGAATGATGCCACAAGATACAAGACCAACGTCACAAAATTGTACTTTTTTTTTTCGTGGGGGATGTAAGCAACTTTGTCACATTGAGCTGGACCAATAGAGATCCTTACAAGAAACAAGTCAGAAGGTCAAAATAACATGGAACTGAGATACACCACTTTGTACTGCTTGCACAATTTTCTAAATAACACTTAATTCACTAGATATATCTGTAAGCAAATTTGATGCTAGATCCTTACTATGTGCATGTACCACCAGGATAAGTCTGGATAATTTCAGGATAAGTGTGTTAAATAAACTTCTGTGGCTACTGTATGAGTGACAAGCCATGCTTTCAGACTGAACTAACTTTTAGTCTACATTTTTGTCTCTAGGCGATAAAGGAGAGTCTATAAGTATACCAGGACCTCCAGGTCTGAGAGGCCCACCTGGGCAGAATGGCTTCCCAGGTAAGTGCAGAGTCATTACTGCTCCTCTGTGTAGTGGTCTATGTATGGTCTGGTAGTCATTACAATGAGATGATGCTATAGAATCAAAAGAAATAAGAAGTACAATAAACAATTTCACAAACATTTATCTCAACCACAGGTCCTACAGGAGATCAAGGAGAGCCAGGAGACGGGGGGCCGCCTGGTCAGTGTGGATGGCCTGGAAAACCTGGTCCTGCTGGAAATCAGGGAAAGTGTGGACCTCCAGGTAAAATGTTCATTCTTCCTGATTCCTGAGTTCTAATCATTATTGCATTAATGTCCTTTTTAAATAGATTCCAGTTTAATTACAGAAGTCCCATATATTCATTTCCTTCTATTTTCTCCCAGGTGTTGTTGGTCCCCCGGGACCCAGAGGAAAATGTGGTGCTGAGGGTCCTGCAGGGCCTCCTGGATTTCCCGGACTTACAGGACCATCAGGCCGCTGTGGCCCACCAGGTACTAGTACACACTTTCACATTTTTGTGAATGTAGCTGAATGCTGCCTTGTCTACACCTTATTCCAAAATTCTAAATGACAAGTCTAAAGTAAAATTTTTTGGGTGGTGTCTTTTTCAGGTTCTCCAGGGCCACCAGGTCTTCATGGATTGGATGGATTAGAGGGTGTGAAGGGTGAACCAGGGACACATGGTAAATAATAGGATGTGTGCTACAATGTCTTATTAGCATGTCTTTATGTATTAGGTTTATATCATTTACCAGGTTTGATGTCCAAGTGCTTGTTATAATGTACAGTGGTGTGAAAAAGTGTTGGCCCCCTTCCTGTTTTATTTTTATTTTTTTGCACATTTGTCACACTTTAATGTTTCATATCATCAAACAAATGTAAATATTAGTCAAAGATAACACAAGTAAACACAACATGGAGTTTTTAAATGAAGGTTTTTATTATTAAGGGAAAACTAAATCCAAACCCACATGTCCCTGTGTGAAAATACTGCTGTCTACCAAAACATCCTGAAGGACAAAGTGAGGCCATCTGTTTGTGACCTCGAGCTGAAGTGAACTTGGGTTCTGCAGCAGGACAACGATCCAAAACACACCAGCAAAGTCCAATTCTGAATGGCAGAAGAAAAACCGAATGAAGACTTTGGAGTGGCCGAGTCGAAGTCCTGACCTGAATCCTATTGAGATGCTGTGGCAGGACCTTAAAAAGGTGGTTCATGCTCTCAAACCCTGCAATGTGGCAGAATTACAACAATTCTGCAAAGACGAATGGACCAAAATTCCTCCACAGCCTCAGCTGTAACAGACTCACTGCAAGTTATCACAAATGCTCGATTGCAGTTCTCGCTGCTAACGGTGGACCAACCAGATAAGTTTAGGGGGAAAACACTTTTTCACACAGGGCCATGTAGGTTTGGATTTTTTTTTTCTTCGGGGGTTTCCTCCCCTGGTCCAAAGACATGCATGGTAGGTTGATTGGCATCTCTGGAAAATTGTCCGTAGTATGTGAGTGAATGTGTGTGTGTGTGCCCTGTGATGGGTTGGCACTCCATCCAGGGTCTATCCTGCCTCGAGGCCCGATGACGCCTGAGATAGGCTCCCCGTGACCCGAGAGGTTCGGATAAGCGGTAGAAGATGAATAAATGAATGAATGAAGAATAATGTTTCTCTTACTTCCTCTATCAGGAATAGGTATACCTGGGGACAGGGGGCCTAATGGACTGACAGGTGAAGTGGGTTGTAAGGGAGACCCTGGACCACAGGGTCCTATCCAGCAAGGGGTCAAAGGCTCTCGGGGCCCACCTGGATTACCAGGTACCTACTCATCATAAACATATTTCATTAAATATATAAAATAAATAATATCCTACTGGACCATTGTTCTCAATAGCTCCACTCAGAGCCACATTAAACCTGAGAGTAAATTATATACAGTATATGTAAAGTACATATACAGTATGGCATAGATCATGTTCAGGTCATTTTGATGGTGAGAGAACAGGAACAGTGTCTGCCGAATAGACGGGAAATCACAAGTTTGACCACCTAAGATGACTTCACTTACGTCACTGAATGCAAAATTGCTTTAAGTCAAATATGTAATGTATTTAATGCACATAATCTTTCTATATTGAGATATTTAAATATTTCTTTCTATCTTACTTCTTTCTTTCTCTCTTTAGGTGATCCTGGTTATCCTGGTCCTCCTGGTCCTAGTGGCAGGGAATGTGAGAACCCTAAACAAGGACAGTCTGGTGAACAAGGCTTTAATGGTTGGGATGGCCCACCAGGTGAGTGAGTAGGTGTGGTGACACTTATGGTCACTAATCAGAAGGTTCAAGCCTGAGTGTGACCTGACACTGTTCAACCCCTGAGCAAGGGTCTTAGCCCTCTCTGCTCCGGAGGTCTGTATCATGGCTGATACTGGGGGCACAGTGGCATAGTGGTTAGCACGTTTGCCTCACACCTCCAGGGTTGGGGGTTCGATTCCCGCCTCCACCTTGTGTGTGTGGAGTTTGCATGTTCTCCCCGTGCCTCGGGGGTTTCCTCCGGGTACTCCGGTTTCCTCCCCCGGTCCAAAGACATGCATGGTAGGTTGATTGGCATCTCTGGAAAATTGTCTGTGTGTGTGTGTGTGTGTGTGTGAGTGAATGAGAGTGTGTGTGTGCCCTGTGATGGGTTGGCACTCCGTCCAGGGTGTATCCTGCCTCGATGCCCAATGACGCCTGAGATAGGCACAGGCTCCCCGTGACCCGAGAGGTTCGGATAAGCGGTAGAAAATGAATGAATGTTCATCAAACACCTCTTGGGTTGTGTTTCAGGTTGTATGATGATGATGATATTATGATTATATGATGGTATAAAATATTTATGATTTCAACATTTTATGGGATTGTGAACAACCAAGCTACATAATTACACATTATAGTGTCTTGTCCTTTTTAACTGTTGGATTACTTTAGGACTTAGGGGACCAATGGGACCAGCAGGCTTGGCAGTACCTGTGCGGGGGTGTGAAGGGGACCCAGGTACACCTGGTCTTCCAGGAATTAAAGGGAGACTAGGTGATCATGGTCCCAAAGGGCAAATGGGGATTTCAGGCTTCCAAGGACAGAAAGGTATTCTAAACAAATATGTGAATAACATCATTAAGAACCATATACAGATTCTGCTACTGTACATTGTAGCTTGTCTCAATATACAGAATTGTTTCATGCATTATCTATGTCATCAGGTGAGAAAGGAGACTTGGGGCTTATTGGAGATCATGGACCTTCTGGGTTACCAGGAGCAAATGGCAATCCTGGGCACAAGGGCCCTAAAGGACCACAAGGAGAGCAAGGTAGGTGCTTATCCTTAAACCAGAGTAAGGACACACATTTGGACATACTGGTATTCCATCAGAAAACTAGCACTTGTTATATTGTGTTAAGTTCTGTTGTGGTATTTTACAGAGTTCAAAGGTTTGTATTGTAGCTTGTCACTTTTTTGGATTATGCATTACTATATATGCGCTCTCTCTCTCTCTCTCACACACACACTTTGGCTTTAGGTTCCTTTGGAAAAGCAGGACAACTTATTAATATTAGTTTCACAAGACCTACTCATGGTCCAGCTGGGTTTCCTGGTCCTCCTGGTGAATCTGGCTTTCCAGGACCTATAGGAATTGTGGGCCACAAGGGGCTGAAAGGCATACACACACACACACACACACACACACACACACACATATCTCAGTATTACTCATTACAAATCTTCATGTTTACTAAATTTCTCTCGTGATTCTTCTTTCTTCATCACAGGAAGAAAAGGCCAAGTTGGAGATCAAGGGTTGTACGGTGAACCTGGACCACCTGGCTTTATTGGACTTCCTGGAGACCCAGGAAACAATGGTGCCAAAGGTTCCCAAGGCATGCAAGGTGTGTCTGTGTGCGATTAAAACACTGTAAGACAGCAGCCCAGTATTGCTGATGGGCCAGAGTCATTCATGTGTGATGTACTTAATGGGCTAGTGTCATAACTGAACAAATCGATCTGATTAAATTGATTTCGGGTGATTACGTTTCATTACAGTGCAGGCAAAAGAATAAGTATCTTGCAGACTGGATAGTTGTATTTTTTTTTTCTAAGATTGCAATGCATTTGGCTTCATCCACCTTGTCCTGAACCCCCGACCAGTTTCCCAGGTCCTGCTGATGAAAGCATCCCCATAGAGAAGCATGGTGGTAATAGCAACATGTTGTACGGGATGCCTGCTCTGAGTAATAAACAGTCCTGAGTTACTGCCAAATAAAGTGCTTTGTGACAAGGCAAAGAAGTTAAACAAATCAACAGGTTTCTCTTTCTCATCATAGGGCAACACGGAACCCCAGGAGATGAAGGTCCCCCTGGCTCTTCTGAGAGGTTCAGCTCTGGCTTTCTGTTGGTCATTCACAGCCAATCAACATATATACCTAACTGTCCTCAGAATATGTCCAAGCTGTGGGAGGGATATAGCCTCCTGTACCTGGAGGGGCAAGAGAAAGCACACACACAAGACCTAGGTATCAAACCTAACAGACATATGCTACACTGTGTTTAAATCCCAGAGAATCCCAGAGTCTGAAACTGATTCTAATTTTAACACCTTGATGTCCTTCTCTAACTCAATTTAATTTCTGTCTGTGTGTTTTAGGTCAGGGAGGTTCATGTATGCGTGTCTTCAGCACTATGCCCTTTTCACGCTGCAACCAGCATGCCTGCAACTATGCCAACCGCAATGACAAATCCTACTGGCTTGCCACCACTGCTTCGATACCCACCGCACCAGTGTCTGGGCTGGAGATCCAGCCACACATCAGTAGGTGTGTGGTGTGTGAGGCCCCATCATCGGCCATCGCCGTTCACAGCCAGGACAAATTCACACCCGACTGCCCGCTAAATTGGAGTACACTCTGGATCGGATATTCATTCCTTATGGTTAGTCTGAGAGTTTGCTGTGTGTTGCAGTGTGTATGGAACATGGAATAGGTTAACGTGGACACCTGAAACACACCCACAATTGCTAGTATGTGAGGGTTTCCGAAGGGATGTGCATGTTGTGGCCTAGTGGTCAAGGTGTTGGGCTACCAATCTGAAGGTTGTGAGTTCAAGCCCAGGTCCATCAAGCTGCCACTGATGGGCCTCTGACCAAGTCCCTTGACCATCAATTGCTCAGTTGTATAAAAATGAGAAGTCTGGATAAATGATGTAAATGTAAACCTTCTTTTCAAATTTAGTCACGTCACAATTCCAATAACCTAATAACCACTTTGGAAAGGCTTTCCACTAGATTATGGAGTGTGGATGTGGTGTTAATTCAGCCACAAGATTATTTGTGAAGTTAGGTACTGTACCATCCATCTGCACAGTGATGCATGGTGGTTGTAGCACTACTCTTCTTCGACTTACCTGGTGGAATCCTTTATATTTGTAAGTGATTTTACACACACGTCAGTGTTGTACTATATTGTACAGTATAAGATACCTCATATTTCATTCTAATATATAATCAGTTCCTCTTGATTGCAGGTGTGTGAAATCTCAGCATAATTATCTATAATTTTTTGAGATACGAGCAAATTTTTGAGATACGGGGATCCGAGCCTCCGCCGCCGAAACAAAGATCCCCAACAACCACGTGTGCTCTGTTTCTCCCGCCTCAGCTTCCTGCGTCTCACTCGGTTAAAGCCGCCTTCACACGACAAACAACAGCCGATAAAACGGAAGTCGTTCATTTCCTACGGAGAGTCGCGAAGGTGCCGAACTTGTGCGACTACACCGCATCCGATATGCCGACCGGACGGGTCTTTATTAAAACGACCGGAAGGAGTTAGTGAGGAAAGAGTGACAAAAAAGGCAAAAACAAGTGAAGAGAAAAGCGATGAAGAAAATTAAGCAATATTAATGTAAAGAAAACAGAAATTGTAGCAATCAAGTTCAATTACGTTAAGAGAATTTCAGTTAAGTTCGTTAATTTTAGTGAAGTTTAGTTAAGTTCCATTTAAGTGTAAAGCGGCGTTAAGAGTGTACAGTAACGAGTAAGTGAACGAAAGTATAAGTGTAATTCCTCCTAACTCCTCCGCCTGGTTACTCCGCCCTCTACCTCCGTGCGCATCTTCCGTAAAGTAAAACCAGTTTTTTTTTTTTTTTTTAACATTCTCTTTTATTATTGTATGTTTTTATACAATATTTGTCATATTCAATATTTGCATATTCAAAACACAAACAAAACAACCGGAGTGGAATTTTTGCGAGCTGGAACGGATTAACGGGATTTCAATTAATTTAAAGGGAGGGGGGGTTGTTTTGAGATACGAGCGAAGTCACGGAACGGATTAAACTCTTATCTCGAGGTATCACTGTATCTGTAGAAATGAACTGTAAAAGTGTTTTGAAATTATTGTGCAAATACCTCAGTTTAATGTCCTATGATTTGATGTCATCTCTGTACCACAGCACACCGGGTCAGGGGATGAAGGAGGTGGCCAGTCTCTCACCTCCTCAGGAAGCTGCTTAATGGATTTCCTCACACATCCATTTGTGGAGTGCCAGGGCCCACAAGGCACATGCCACTACTTTTCCAACCTATACAACTTTTGGCTCACGCGTGTGGACGATCGGGACTTCAGCATTAGCCCAGAAACGATGACCCTAAAAGGAGCGTCTGAGCAGAAGGATAAAGTTAGCCGATGCAGCGTCTGCTTGAGGTATTGAGACGGCTTCAGCCTGGGACGGTCTCATCCTTTGTGATGCTACAGCAGATGTGAGTTGGATGGAATCATAAAAACTCACATGGAACAAAAAGAAAGATGCGAACAGTTTGTGATCGTTCACACTGACGTGCAACTGTGAAAACGTTTCGTATACACTTAATACTTGAGAGTTAAAGCAGTGTTTTATATCTAGTGATACTGATCGTCTTGTCTCAAATTATTCAATTACAAAAAATGAGTTGTTTTTAAATACCACAAAATGGCATGCATTGCATAAGTATTCACCCCCTTCGTTGTACTGTATTACAGCCTGTAACTGAAATGGACTTTTGCCTCTTTTCCACCGGAAAGAACCGGGTGCTCATGGCTTTGTGAACCTACATCGGCATCCAAACCCGGCGAATAAAACGTGTACGTGCGGCTCCGTGTAATCTGTATAAACGGAGGTTGTGATCGAGAAAGTACTTAACATAATTTTTTTTCTGTGTTAACGATAAAATATAGCCTTAGCATGTAGCTACCTACTATCATGTGTGCTGATAATGTATCATATCGTGGTAAAGTAAAAGTGTATTAAACATTAGTATACTTAAGGTACATTATCAAATGTGCCAACAGTAGCCCCGCCCCCAGCTCCTGACGCAAGCGGTTCTTAAGTCTAGACCAGCAACGTTTTGGTGCTTCTTAAGAACCACTTTTCCTGGTTCAGACTGTCCAAACAGAAAGAACTGGTTCTAAATTAGGCTCCGAACCTGCACTCGAACTGCCTCGGTGGAAAAGGGGCATTTGAGATGATGAAATTTGAGATGTTTATTGTCGGATTCTAACATTTTTACAGATACAAACTATTTATATCGTCACGGAGTAAACAAAAAGTACATATTTGCTCTTTATCTCTGAGACAGCTTAACATTTTCACCCTTCATCTTAACAAAATTGCATGTCAAAAGTGTTTGTCATTGGATGGATGGAGACAGTTAGTGATGAAAAGCATTACTCAGATTTTGCCACAGATTCCTAATAAGATTGAGGTCTGAGGCATTCTAACAGGTTCTTGGCGTGAACCACTCCAACGTAGCTTCGGAAGTACACGTGATGGTTTTTGTTATAAGGTGAACCTCCACTCTAGGCTGAAGACTGAGACAGATTTTCCTCTAGGATTCCCTTCCATCTTTCTCCATCAGCTAAATGTCATTAAAGGCGGGGTCTCTGATGTTTGAAAGCCGATGTTGACGTATAAAATCACCAAAACAAACATGCCCCTAACCCAAACGGGTCCCACCCCTGTATCGATAGCTCCGCCCACACATACGTACGTAACCCGGGCGACTAACAGAAAGAAACGTGTCTTTATCATAGCTGAAGGGAAGAACAATACGATTGTAGATAAACAAACAAGCAAAAATGCCACACAAGCATAATGATGTAAAGGACAAAGGCATATATTAGTTCTGTGTAACAAAGCAAAACCAACGTTACTCACCTATCGAGAAGGAAAAAAGCGCCTCGGCATCTTAAGTAAAGTCGGCCACATATTCACAGGTCGGAGTTTCCCGAGTCGATAACTCCTGAGCTAAACGCTGTTACTACACAAAACGCGGTTGTAGCTGCCTCTCTACATTACTACGATAGAAAAGAGGTGTTATTTGTGTAGTAACAGCGTTTAGCTCAGGAGTTATTGACTCAGGAAACTCCAACCTGTGAATATGTGGCCGACGTCCTACTTCTTGTCCTTATCGTAAGTCTTTCTTCTTTCTTTCTTTGTTTTTATCCTCCATGTCAATGTTAAAACCACTTTCTGCTAACGTCACACACACGCACTGAACACTCTCTCCGCCCATATCGACAAGCCCCGCCCCTTTCTGCTCATTGGCTACACGTTTGTTTTGATTATTGTTTATTATTCGGCCCGACTCAGTTTTCTGAAGCGTTTCTCAAAAATCAGAGACCCCACCTTTATGTAGTATTTCCATCTACTGAGCATCAAAATCTTCAGCATGACTTACCGTATCTTGTCTTACCTTTGAGCTTGTCTGTTTGTAATGTTATCCATGCGCATCACACTGTCTACTCTGTACTGGACCTCCGTATTCATACTTTATAGCTGCCTTTAATGACACGTTTCAATATATGCACTTTATTGGAATCGGTTTGTATGTTTAGATGCTCAAGTGGAACTCGATTCTAATCTGAAAGCACCAGCTATGAATAGAGAATCCTCACTAAAGTTTTAATTCTGTTTGTGGTGCTGTAGCTAATCGTTAAACCAGACTAAGTCCTTCAGCGTTCTTCGCCGTATCGCCTACGACGGCATTTTACGCTGACTGTGGAAATGGAGATGATTAAAGGTGTTGTGTATCGTACTGTGTGTAAATATGTTTCACTGTGAAAAGGACAGTGATTCTTTATCCTTTTTTTTTTATTTATTTAGGAAGAGATTATTTAGTACCGAAGCCCCGAAGCACTGGGAATCGTTTTGATGCCGTCGTCATTTTACCAAATGAATAATGCTCAAAATGGAATTTCAGGAATTTGTTCACAATCTAAATAATTACGAGATATTCCTTGATATAACGATGTACAGTACACCGAATCACAGAATGTCCCGAATATCGCGGCCATATTTCCCACAAAGTTGAAGTTTTATTCATAGTTTTATTTGTATTCTGTAGCATATTTGTAGTAATTTACTTTCAATGCATTTGATGCTAACCTTCTAGCTAACCTAGCTATCTTTAGTATCGTTTAAACGGCGTTCTTATGTTTGTCGCTTGTCTGAGAAGAACACTGTGCAGTTCCAAATAAAAGATGCTGAGTTTTGAGATTCTTCTTGTGTGCTTTTCATTCATTCCTTCATTCATTTCCTACCGCTTATCCAGACTTCTCGGGTCACGGGGAGCCTGTGCCTATCTCAGGCGTCATCGGGCATCGAGGCAGGATACACCCTGGACGGAGTGCCAACCCATCACAGGGCACACACACACTCTCATTCACTCACGCACTCACACACTACGGACAATTTTCCAGAGATGCCAATCAACCTACCATGCATGTCTTTGGACCGGGGGAGGAAACCGGAGTACCCGGAGGAAACCCCCGAGGCACGGGGAGAACATGCAAACTCCACACACACAAGGCGGAGGTGGGAATCGAACCCCCAACCCAGGAGGTGTGAGGCGAACGTGCTAACCACTAAGCCACCGTCTTCGTTGTATCCCCCCCTCCCTTGTGTGCTTTTGTGAAATTTATTTTTGTTTGCCCAACAAAGTGGCAGAAGGTTTTGAGATCAGACAAAAACAAACGTCAGCGTCTAAGAAACACATCCTGCCTGTGAAGCACGGTGGTGGCAGCGTAGAGCCGCAGTGACGCAGGTTTCTCATCTACAGAGAACCGAGGAACATTAATTCTCTACATTACCATCCAATTCTGCCTCTGTCTCTTCAGCTGAGGTAAAAGTCACATTTTTAAACACAAGCTTCATGATCCTCACGATCATCCTCATCACCTGCCCTTCACTGCACTGAGCTCTTCATGCCAACATCAGGGGAAATAATCACATCTTCATTCGCTGATTGGTTCTGAATCGAGTCCATTTTAATGTCTTTTCATCCTGTTAGATATTTAAAAGTAATGCATGTAGAGAGGAAGTAAAACGAAAGACTTTAACTTTTGTAAATATGTCAAAAAAAAAAGTCAAATTAAAGGTGCTTCCAAAATGTAGGATTTATTTACAAAAATAAACTTTCATATTCAGTGTGATTAAATCAAAGACTCGTGATGTTTATCATGACTGAATATACAATGGCGTATATGACTGTGTATAAAAGAGGAATAAAAGCCAGGTTTCAGGACAGAGACATCTGCAGTTAGGAGGTCTGAAAGTGCGCGT